>NW_018023413.1:3623-12387 GCF_002006095.1 Pseudomyrmex gracilis | reverse complement strand
AAAAAAAAAAAAAAAAGTAGTTCATCGCTCAATCCGCCAATTTTATCGCACGTCTCGCAAACTTCTCATTCGATAACGTCCGAAATTACATCTGCGACAATTTATCCGCATTAAACGAATTGCATAATTAAAGCGCGCGGTTTTAACTTGAATGCACGTCGTTACGGAGTATCGATACTTCCGACCGACCGACGGTCTTGCGTAGTNTGTATAAGTGTCCGCCGCGAGATGTAACGGCGACGTAATGGATGTCGGTGGTTCGCATTTCCGCCGCGCGGCCTCCCGGTATCGAAAACGTAATCCAGCGGGATTTGTTCGTGTAACTTGTAATGCATACTTAAATACATTTCCGCGACTGTTACCGTTGCGTTAACAAATTTCGATAATTACCAANTTGATTAAACGCATCGCTCTCGCGTCAATATCAAATTTGTTTTGTTTTCCTTTTTGTTTTTTTTTGGTTGTATAGTTTTTTGTTACATCAAACACCTTACTTTTGTTGCGTGCGTTTTGTTTTTACGAAATTAGCAATCACGATCGATTTTGTTCGGGGGGTTTTAGAATTTTCTCTTCGCCGTGATATGTAGCGAACTTCGTTCTCGTGGATATAAATCGCATTAAACGCGATCCGAAAGAATTCTCGAGCATTAAGCGAAGGTGAGAGAATGAGCTTTCGATAAAAAAAAAAAAAAAGAAAAAAACCGGTATCTTCGTTCAATCACTTCAAAATCGGATTGCTCGCGCGGTTTTTATTTTTTTTTAAATACACATAGAGAAAATTTCCAATGTATATAAAAATATCTCTAAAATATAAGTATCTCTTATATAAACTTCCAATGTAATTTCACCAACTATCGATATCAGACGCGCGCTTGAAATCATTACGATTGCTGTAGAAACAAAACAAAGTAACGGTATCGTATAAAGAAAGGTCTCGAGAATGTCTGCAAAGTGTAAGTGACGCGGAAATGTATTCCTAAGTTTTAGTTTAAAATTTTGTTTTGACGCATCCATGTGTGCACATATATAAAAAAAAAAAAAAAAAAACAAAACGCGCGACATTACGATTTGTATCTATTCGAATGTCTCTAGCGCAGGTTATAGCGTTAATCTCTTCCAACAAACTAGGCTGCGCGACACAGATACGAGTGTCGCAGTTGACGTTCGTCGATCCGAAATCCAACGACTGATCTCGACCGGTGACAGTTGCAATCGCGTATCAGAAAATAACACGATCGGCTTTAATCGACGTACACGTAAAATTCGTCGATCTGAAGCGGAAATTTTCGTAACGTGTGACATGTGCCTTGGAATTAAAAATGTGATCTGCCTCTCGTGTACACCGTTTTGAAATATCTTTATCTCTCTTGTATACTTTTATATCTGTGTTTGTAACGTTTTCACGTCTCTAAAGCCGTCAAGGTTGAACAACTTGTTTAAAATTATTCGCTGCATACGTTTCTCTGGCGCGATCTCGCGAGAGTCAATTGCATTTTTTTCGAATCTTTCTTCTTTTCATACGGCTAATTNGTCTTGCGGAGAACGTCGCGCGCCGCAATAACGTCGACAAAAGCGTAGCGACGCAGAGATCCGGCGATAATCAGCCAACGTCGATAAAGAGAGAGAGAGAGCCGGGCAATAATCGATGAANCTCGCGAGCGGTAAAACTCCGTGGGCAATTTATGTGACCATTCTGATGAAGAGGCAGACCAATGAAAAACAGCAACGCGGGAGCGTGGGGAATGAGAACCAGATTTCCGCGCTTCGACGGAAGGAGGTGGAATATAACACCGAGTGACCGAAAGGAGTTGCGAAGGGAACGCGCGGCTGCGGCGAATTGGCAAGCGAACGACTGAGCGCGCGGGAGAGNGCGGGCGTCTTTAAAATTTGAAATGAGTTAATTTGATTATCGCCATAACGGCGAGAGAGAAGGAGAGAGGGGATGGAATAAGAGGGCGCGAGGAATAATTCAGCTATATAACGATGTCGGGTCTAGACTGTATTGCCGTCGTTTTCATTGTATGGCTGCTATATCGCGCTCCCTTCTGCAGAGAAGCGAGCAGACGGAAGGGTGGCGGCAAACGGAGAACGGCTATACTGATTGGCCCCCAGCTGGGGCAGCAGTAAACATTCTCTCGCCTTCCCGTCGAAGTAACGGTGGCCCCGAAGAAGAGAAGGTTGCCACTCTCGTTCTCTCTCACGTTCACCCTCCTTCAGAATCCCCGTTCTTCTCGCACCCTTACGACAATCCCGCGCGCTCTCTCTCTCTCTCTCTCTATCTCTCTCTTTCTTTCTCTCTCTCCTCTGACCCGCCAACGAACTCCTATACCCTTACGAGCTTAAGCCCGATTTAATGGGGTGGAAACGCGCGGCTCGATCAAGTTGTATTCAATTATCCCTCCTTTCCGTCCTCCGGCTTTGCCCGGGCCATCTACAGAGTGTCTCGCAAGAAAATTCTCTCCCTTTTCTCGGCGATGTCTTTTAGTTTCATCCACACGCGCTTCTATCAACTCGCTCTGGACATACGGAACGTTGTATGTTTCTGGCGCGCAAACTCGAGGCGATTCGGGCTCGATCTTAACTATCAAGAAACAGATTTAGCAATTACATCTGTGTGAATGCAGTATATATATATATATATATATATATATATATATATTGATTTAAATAATAATTATCAGTAATGAAAGCGAAGGAAACGAGAAAGCGGAGATAACGTTAGAAGACGATATTGTGAAACGAGTATGAATATTCTAATGAACTACTTTTCCGATCGGAAGACAAGCTTGCACTCGTCAAGTTCGCGCGTTGCGCTCTTTCTTCGCAATATTTTTCTCGTAAGAAATATAATAAATGATTCCTACAAATAAAAATATACAAAATTATATATCCGAACGCTTGTCAAGATCACGTAAAATTTTTCTATCAAAAAAATAGAAAAATCCGAAACAATTTTGATGTGTTTATTATAATTATGACAAAAATATATATCGGTATTTAAATATACCTTATCATTTGTTAAATTTTATTCGTTCTTGACGTCTCTCGTTTTCCGCATTCCTGTACTAAACGCAAATAAATGCAAAATAGTACGGAATTGCAAATAACCGTGTTTTTTCTGTTGCAATTAAATCACGCGTCAGTTATCGCTTTCTCAAACTGCCGTTCGCGGTTTCGTCATATCACTCGTGTTTTAAAACATCAATTATCAANTTGATTGCTTTATGTTTATAACTTAACTAAAATAACCATTAACTCAGCATTTAATGTTCGTATCTTATCGTACAGCATGACATGTTACTTTTCTTATTGCCATACTTCTGAATATTTATTCAGTATGTCTTGTTATGATAGTTGGTTTTTTTTTTTTCAAATTTGTTCGTTGTAATCACGGACAATNTTGCCGTTTCATCGTAGATTAGCGCGCGTATTGCGTACACAATGATTTACACGATTAGCGAAGGCTTTGCAAAGTCACGTANATAACAACATGACGATGTTGCGAATCAGAGTCACAAAACAGGCCGGTTTACGATGTTTTGGCCGATGTCGTTAATTCGCAGCACATTCTCCCTTTGTACTTGATTCTTACATCACAGCAAACGACACGCCACTCGTCGCATCCCCCCAATACTATCGTCCGTGGCAATTATTCGCAGCCGAAAGGAAACATCGAAAAGTTGCGTGAGAGCCATCACCACTACCCACGTCTCGATTTGCACCCCAACTCCGTTCAAAGACACGATTTCCGCACGATCCCCGCCTCCTCTCCAAATACTCACGGCTCTCTCCTTCGCCACCCTCTTCACCGCCATTCCCCGCTGAACCAACCAACCGCTCCCGCAATGATGATCACGCGGACTGCGGCAGCCGTGCGCCACCCCCGTTTGCTTTCGAGTGTATGTCGGAGGGTTTACGCGAGCGGGCTACGGTACGTGTTTGTGTCCACGTGTGCGCGCGTGTATACACGCAAACGTGTATACGCGTGTGCCGTGACCGTGGAGCTCTGCGGCAATTGCACCAAACTTCGAATTAGCATCGCCGACGAACTTGGAGATTTACAGTGCAACTACACGATCTTCCCCCTCGCCGAAAGAATTACAATCTCTCGTTCGAGATATATGCATACACTCGTGTTTGCGTGTACACATGTGCGCGCACTTTGTATNGGTGTGTNTGTGTGTATGTGTAATGTTGTATGTGAGCGTGTAGGCAAACAAACATGATCACATGAACGCCTGGCATAGCGTAGCTAGGGTATATCTATTCCGACGCGATATTTACGCAAGCGGATCGCGCGGTAATACCGCGCGCCTATCCTCCGAGCCCTTCGCACACATCAGCTGCATTCCGTTAGGTAAATCACGCCAGAAATCTTACATCGTCCCGTGATCGAACGCATGTTCGTCGCCGTAAATGAAATTGGGTTCACCGCTGCATCAGGCGAAGATGATTGATTCGGGCATGAAGACGCACAGTCGGAATCAATATTATGTAGGTAAGTAATATCTAAAAGTAATTTCTTGTATTATATCTAAAATAATATTTCTTTTTTACTTATTTGCATATACANTCTTGCCGAACAAAGTTTGATTTGCTTCCGTCTATTCTTTTGCCATTTCGTCCTGAAGCGATCGAGAAAAAGTAGTGACCTTACGGAGCGCAGAAGGGCGAGCAAAAGCCGAATTCACTTTTCGAATCAATTTTCGCGATCCCAAAAATCGACAAGCTAACCGCATATTGGANGTTTCTTTGNGTCTCGTAACAATAAATTTNTAGATGAAAAGAGCGAGAAGAAAAATTTTTTTTTCGAACTCTTTCAAAGTTTGACTCGCACTGATGGAAATTAAACAGATTTGCGTCTTGGTTTAAAGTGCAGAGATGTAACTATCCGGCGGTTTCCTTAACTCAGGGTATTTGGCATTACAGAGAGAACAAGTTTGTGCGCGCGATCGAGTCAGCCGAGCGCACGAACTTTGGCTCCCGGCTCTGGCTTAATTCGCGGTGGCAGTCCGCTCGACCATGAAGAACGTTGTCTCATCGGTAGCTTATCGGACTTCAGTAAGTTCGAGGTGAGACATTTGCGGACAATAAACGTTTAAATAAGCGTTGAAGCGTTTTGTTTTTTGTTTTTTTTAATCAAGAAAATTTTGAAAGAAAAACCTCAACGTACGCGGCGTCATCATAGGAAAGTATATAAGAGTCAAAATCGCGTCATAAATAAAAAACAAAAAACCACGAAGACGTAATCACATNGACACGCGAATTGGTCTTTTGTTTGACGATGATGGTCGCAATTCCGCTTGCAATCAGCCGAGTGTCGCGTCACGCGCCGACGGACCTGTCCGCNTGTAAAATCCGTCAAAGTACTACAAATCCACACGTCGCCAGCGTGTCGATTGACAGCTTTTGAATGCGGAAAGATGCGAGGAGAGTAAGGCTAGTATTACATTTGTCGTACGACAAAGATTTTAAGTATGTTGATTGGCTATCAGATAGAGTTTTATAAAGAACTGTATTTGATAGCCAATCAATGTACTTAAAATCATTGTCGTACGACAAATGTAATACTAGCCTAACTGCGCGCGCGCGCGCGCATATACACACACACACACATATATTTTCTCTCTTTTTCTCTCTGTAAAACAAGAGACGCGGCAGTGATATATCGCCTTGCCCTTCGCAATCACGTATGTTTCGATAAATTTTACAGAGGTCAGAAGACTTGGCAGCTTCAACAACCGAGACATGAAAAATCGATTAACGGCTTCAACAGACACCTACTCGCAATTAAGTCACTGTACAGATTGTTTTGTTCACACATTAAGAAAAGTTATATCGCGTGATTCCGTGTAAATAAGTTTTCAATATTTAACTCTTTTTTTTTTAGGATTTGTATATCTTTTTAAATCAAATTCAAAGGTCTACAAAATAAGAAGCACAGATAGTAGAAATGAAAATAGGAATTAAACAGCAAAAAATATAAAATAAGAATTTCAAAATTGTTTTAATTTCAATTTTAGACCTATCTGAAAGTTCACGCAGCACTTTTGTCAATTTAATACGATCTTAAACATGAGATCTCGGACTACAATATAATATATATAATAATGTACATACATATTGATCCAACATAAGCGAAAAAAACGTGTGTATGAATGCACAATAGAAAACATAAAAAAGTACAGAATAAGCAACAAAAATAAAATTACCTATATTTTTTTNAGATCTGCAGTACGAGCTTGCAGCCAATCACAGTATTTGTTATTTTTGACGTAAACAATTCGAAGTCACAGAGATTATACACATTTTTATTTGAAAATATGTGATAATACAATAGAAAAAAGAAATAAAAAATATATATATATATCCTGCGACCGAGTCAAAAAAGTCACATTCGCGTGATCAATTATTTTCGACATGTAACTTTGGCAAATTACTTTGATTTTAGTTTGCTTGTTATTTCTATTGCGTTCATCGTGAAACGGGCGCTAGAGCAACACTTTCTTATCGCCTCTGCTCCCGTCGCTATTTTCTGGTTTCTATTCTCTTTTCCTGCGCTTTTTATCGTATAATGAACTTAATTAGCCTCAATTAAAGACGCGTTTGTACGTTTCGATTTTTGTTCATCACCCGCAAGTCGATTGACAAATGTAAACAAATTGAGGATCGTAAACATTTACTTCACCTAGATAAAATAATGTAAACAGTTTATAAATATTTTTTATAAACATTTCGCTCAGGTGTTTATATTGTTCAAGTAGCTTGTAATTGTTGATCAACTAGCAGTTGATCAAACGCAAACAAACAACGAACATCGAAACGCGCACTCTATAAACTTCAAAAGTTAAATAAATACGATATAATTCCGTTGAGATTATAACCTGCAAAACCATTGGATATTTTCGACGTGTTAATAAATATTATACATACATGTATCTTGCGCGCGGGTCATTCTACTTTACGTAGTCCGAGTAATTCGACGGGGAAAAAAGAAAGAGGGAAGAATCCAGGTCGAGAGGAATGTCGAAGAATCCAAGCGGGGACATCGTGCGTATATCCGCGCGTAGCTTTTTCTTTTTTTTTTTTTTTTTTTCTATTTTTGCCGGCTGTTCTCTTCGGAGCTTTTTTGCGTTTGCGCGCGAAGAATTTAACGCGACAGTGTAGCTCGTATCATATACTCGGTCATTTCGCGGGAGAGATGCCTGAGCAAGTTCAGCCGGGGCGTTCAGCGTCGGATTTAAGACTGCGGGAGTTAAACTCGGAGCCCGGAACCAGAGAATGTGGTCTTCCTCGGGCAGGGTGTGTAACTACTTCATGCCAAGAGTATTCGAAATACTCGACGATGAAGTATGCCACGGTATCAGAGGTCTGCGGCCTGTAACAAAGCAAGCCCTCCGGGCACCGAGTTTACACACGAGCCAGGCATCCGCGACCGCCTCCGCCGTCGTCGTTGCCGCCTCCAGCGAGGGAAAACGAATGCTAATGCAACCCCCCTACCTCCGAAAACTTTGTCAACGGCGTCGACGACCCGTTATGAGACCGATATGCTTACCGGCAAAGCCTATCGAGTCAACACGAAATCGCGAAACACATTCCGTTTGCAGCGNTGTTTCTACGCGCCGCCGAGAGATACAACGTATAGAATTATTGTCGCGGCGGTTAAACTCTATCCAAAAGTCCTATATATATTATTTCATGTATTACATTTTCTCGCATTAGCTTTTATAATGGTTTAATTTAATTAAACACACTTTTATAAGTTCATATGTGTGTGCCTACAGATAATTGCGTGCGCACAATGCGGAACGTCACGATCGCCAACACACACTCGNGCACCTCCGCGCCTTTTTTTCTAAAATACACGGAATAAAANTCTTGATATGCCGATCCACTCGAAATTGATCGGCTTATTAAAGAACAAAAGACTTTAATGCACCATTATAGGTTTAAAGTGTATTCGTTAATTTTTTATCGCGTGACCTGAAATTCTATTCGCAAAAAAAAAAATAATTTTTCGAAAAAAAAAAAAAGAACGAGCGAGTGAAAACGCACATCACTCCCGCGCAATTCCTGCACGTCTCCGAGGAATTCAGCGAGAAAAATGCAATTCATTGCCCGGAACGTGTGTCGACTTCGATCCCTTCTCGTTCTTTTTCTCCGGCCGAGTGTATCTTTTCTAAAGAGCGGCGGTCGGCACAAGAGAACAATGCTTTTAACTTCAACTGCGCCGTTCGAGTGCGCTCTCTCGACCTTTAGTTATACCACAGGGTTGCTTGTTAACTCGACCACGGGGCCGAGGCCCTTCAGACAATAAAACCGGTCGGTGTGATTCCTCTTCTTTTAATTCCTCTATCCGAAAACAACGCGTCTCTGATAAACTACATTTTGTCGGTACTGCTCAACGCAAAAAAAATGTAAATATTTCTAAAGAGAGATCAAAGATTACCAGATATACTAGTAGGAAAAAATATGTTCTTCTCTATCTTGTGCTTCTTAACCTTTGATTTGTTTTTACACGTCATGTCTAAATATACAAATTATTTTTATGCTATTTCTATGCTATTTGTTGCTAAGTCATTCTTTCATTATATTTATCTTTACGTATAAATACGTTTTTTTTTAAACTTAAAACGCGACAATGTCATTCTGATTTTGCGCGAGTGTGGATAATTTTTTGTTTTTGTTATGTTGATACAACGCACACACGCATATATAATCCTACAATAAACTTGTTTCTAAATTTTAAATTCAACGGACGTTT
>NW_018023413.1:0-2268 GCF_002006095.1 Pseudomyrmex gracilis | reverse complement strand
ACAGACAAATTGCAGAAGAATAATCGATTGTGATTGGTCAATTTCTTACGACTTACAACTTACGACTGTATTGTAGAACAGGCCTTTACAAACTGTCGTGTGAGCATCATCAACATTTTTGACATTTGTTACTCTGATTAAACTTGTCAACGACATAACAGCACTGTGATGTTGTCTGCATCTGTTTTATTGATTATTGATATACTTATCAATCCCACACATATATATCTGTCAAAATGTGCTCCAAAGGTTCAATTTCGGTTTGATTTATTAATGACTCGGTAATGTGGGAACGCGCCACGATTGATGATGTTTCNAGAGAAAACGTATCTTACAATATCGCAATATAATCCGCTCGGTTGATTTGAAATACAGCTGTCAGATGGCACGCAGTCGATACATGCTGCGTATTAATAATCGCTTGGGTCAAAGTTTCTGCATTAACCTCGTCGTGATATATACGACAAAATATGACTATATTTAAATAACTCGAACATATGTGTTTTGCGAAATCAAACGGAGAAACGTGTTTCGAGCAAGCCGNAGAAAACGCGCGTTAACATTTTTTCTGATTACTTCGCGAACATTATTCATCGGAATAAAAGCGATGTAATTATCGATTCTGAAAACGTTCCATGTACGACGTACGCCTCGGAGCGAGAACGACGAGCTTCTGGTATAATGCGATTACGGAATCTCATCTGACAAGAATCTCCCATTTCGTCGCTCAATGCGTTTCGCATAAGCGCAACGCTTTTCATGTTTAAAAAACATTCCGCGCTCTCGCGGTCATAATTTCCGAATATTCTGTCGCGTCCGCGTTATCTGAGCCTATCGCTGAGACAAAGACGGAAAGTGCGTCGTAATCAAACTTTACGAGACGTTTATCTAAAGCCGGTTCTTTTCCATTCATTTAACGTTGATTCTTTTGTAAAGAAAAGTTTCATGAATTTATACTTGTAGCAATGCGTAAATTATTTATTTTGTCTTGTTTATAAATAATTTAAATATTTACCTTTCAAAATTTAAATCTTCACAGAAACTATCTGACATTGTTCAAATAACTGATTAGATTGTTTTTCTTGNGCTTGTAATTGTTTTAAAATTACACGATGAATAATATCCTATATATCGCGGACATCAAACGCCGTCAATATTTTGTGTCATTAGCACTTTCTCAATCATCTGAGCATCCAAAGTGATCTCATCGCTCTTCGCCGTTGGTGAAAGATAATTATGCGCAAACATCGGACAGGTAAACGCAATCGTGCTAAAGTAAAGCGGATTGTTAACGCTCGCCGACAGAAAATCGTGGACCTCTTCAAACATTTGCGAATCTTCCTCGAGAAATCGATCGAGTTGGAACGTGACAATGCAAATCGATGCTATCGCATTACCTACACCTATACGAGATGATGTGTTTTTCCCCGTGAAATTTTTATTAATATCCGACGGTGAAAAAAAATGACCCGGTAACGAAAATTTAACGATATTATGCAAAATCCAGTGCAGTGGCTCTTAGCTCATGAATGTAAATGATACTGTAAAATCAATGTTTACATAATACAGTTACACGAAATACACCAAGACAGTTTTAATAATGTTAATACAGCGAAAAAAAAAGAAATATAAATATTTTTAATACTGATAATTAATTCGTATAAAACGAGTAATGAATAGTTTTTGTTATCATTGTTATCACATTTTATAGTTGGTCATTTCGAAATATTATTCATATTTCTTTGGTGATGTTTATATATTTCTTTTTCACCTTTATTTAATATTACTTAATATTATACAATATATTCAGAAAATTAAGCATCATATAAAACATCGATAATTCTAATCGATATAACTGTCGATTTTTCGATTTCTCGTTTTTTAATAACAATTTTTTAAGCTGATAATAAATTAAAATATATCGAAGTTGCGGTTTCTAAAGAAATCACAAATCGCGCGAATAGCTTTTCTAAAGCGGAAAATTGCTGCGAATATGCGATCCCGCATTAGGAATAATGATCCCGTTGGCAGCGGTTTTCACCGCGCGACGAAATATATCCGCGTTGACAAAAGTAGGCGAGGTGGAAACCGAGAGCGCAACGCTGCTAAAGCGCGTAACACGCAGCGCGAACCAAGTGCGAAAGAACCAATTCTGCGAAACGTCACGGTGATTATTATAAAAGGGTGCCCATTATAATACGTCGCCGTGTCAGCGCAAAGTACTGGCCCGAGTTATCGTCGATTTTCCGCACGCCCGAACGAGCACTT
>NW_018023412.1:11071-14340 GCF_002006095.1 Pseudomyrmex gracilis | reverse complement strand
TTTAAACATTGACATTGACATTTTGAACAATTGTTGTGATGATATCATGTACAGTGCGGTGCAATAATTCATGCGGGTAAAACAGATAGGTTTACCGACTTACAGATTGACTTACCAATGCTGAGTCGGTAAATCTATCTGTTTTACCCGCATGAATTATTGCACCGCACTGTACAAAAGGCAAANATTAAATGCATTAAATCCTATTTAGGCAATTCATCGTCTTTCTAAATTTTAACGCGTCTTAGGGCCGTAGTGCGGTAGTGACACTTTTCCGGACATGGGTCCTTATACTCAAATGTTTTCTACTGTTGCACTGAATAACCCCTAGAAGTTTGATCCCATAGTTCTGAAACACCCTGTATATATGTATGTATGTATTCACGTATTAGTTTAAAAGATTTATAGAGCCTGACAGTAATCTCTATTTATCACTAATTGTTAGAATTTACGCTGGAGGAAGAAGCGGTATTAAAAAGATCTGATCATATTTGATAGATATACGAAGTATTGCGAGACAAACTCCAAGTGCTTCGGTAGCCTAACAGGGAATGCGACGGCCCGAAAAGTTGGAGATTCCAGGTTCGACTCTTGGCTGAGGAGTTTTTTTCGTAATATTTTAAAAATTAGTTAAGGGGGTATTGGGGACCCTGCATATATATATAAGATGCAAAATTAGCATCATATATGATTTAAAGAATTGTTATTTCAATTCCAAAAAACTCACGTGAAAAAATATTACACGTGAATACATATATATATATATATATATATTCTCACATTTACGCATAACATCCTGTGAACGGCTCTTCATATCCTTATATTTATATATTATTAGTTTAAATAAAAACAGTTAGAAATAAGTCATCATTAATTTTGGACACTGCATGAGTAATTTAAAAAAAAAGTAATTAGATGATCAATTTTTGTTTTTCTTTATTTATTCATCTATTAATTAATTTAGCAAACTAAAATAAAGGTTTAACAGAGGCAATGTTTCCGGGACAAACGTGAAATGTTGCACGGCGCGCACTTGCGTACTTCGTATGTACGTCGTTTCATTGAGAAACTGTAATAGTTAATAACTTGGTAAATGATAGTCTGAGCAAAAGCTGGAAAAGAAACTTGTAGTTCTAAATTGCACCTTCTTTCAGTGTCTTCGAGGTTTACTAATCTTTACGGGACATCCTTTTTTAATAGCTAAATAATATTTAATGGTCTGATATTTGATGCTTTCGCAGTGTGTAGTATTAACATACAAAGATGTTTTTTCGGGTTTGAACCGCGTTAGTGTCATTTTTATACCGACGTTTTGAGAACATTACAGCTCACGTCATCAGGGTTTAAAGAGCAGCCTGATATTGAGATGCTCTTGGTCAGGTGTCCCTTTTTATAGCGCTAGATTGGAGTGGGAGGAAGGTGTGGTGGAGGAAGGGTGGAATGGTAAAAAAAAGGGGAGGATGTGTTATGGCAAAATGGAATGTCATAGTGAATTAGTCATATGTCCATTGTCTCTATTGAGATTGTTTGGATGTTTGTATTAGGTGCGCAACTAAGTTCTCGCTGTTTTTTTTGAAAATGCAACTTTATTGTGAAAAAATGGTTACAAATGAATCATTCAAAGTATTGCCCATCGGTAGTTACAACTTTTTACCATCTTTCTGGCAGAGCTCGAATACCATTACGGTAAAAGTGTTCGTCTTTTGAGGCTATCCACGAATCAAGCCATTTTTTGATGTCTTTATATGAGCGGAACTGCTGATCAGCCAGACCATGTGCCATCGAACGGAACAAGTAATAATCGGACGGCGCAATATCTGGGGAATATAGCGGGTGGGGTAGGACTTCCCATTTGAGCGTTTCCACGTAGGTTTTAACGGGTTTGGCAACATGAGGCCGAGCGTTGTCATGCAGTAGAATCACTTTTTCGTGCCTCTGCTCGTATTTCGGCCAATTTTCGCGCAGTGCAATCGCTTGGAAATGGCTTGGCGGGTAACTCTTAATGCTGAAGCAAGCTTTTCTTGCGTTTGGCATGGATCCTCATCGAGCAATGCCTCCAATTCAGCGTCTTTGAAGGTTTTTGACCTTTCTTCACGCGGACGGTCGTCAACATCGAAATAACCGCCTTTGAAGCGACGAAACCAATCACGGTACGTTGTGTCACTTAGAGCAGCATTTCCATAAACTTTTTGGAGCTCTCGATGCGCTTCAGCCGTTTTCTTCGAATGAAATAAGAAAATCAACACTTCCCGCAAATGACGATTATTTGGTACAAAATCAGACATTTTCACATAACCAAAAGTATATGACGCCAAAACAAAATCACTAACGTGTCAAAGCGGTTTGTTTACCATATGTCTAAGCTTGGCTCGTGACGTTTTGGATATGTCAAAATCGACCAGCACTTACAGCTGAAGCCATCTATTGACAAACAACGGGAACTTAGTTGCGCACTTAATATATCTCCAGAGATTCCATATACTTCCCTAGAAAGAAGTAACGTGGTTCAAACCCGAAAAAACGTCTTTGTATGTTAATATTTGATGGTACCGTCACGTGTTAGAAGTGGGCTTGGAGGAGATGGAATTCTGACATTTGTTGCTGATACAATCTGTGTGTACGACGAATCTTCGCTATCTGAGGAAGAGAAAGTTTTCCGTGCTTTATATTTTCTGTATACTTTTGCTTCTTTTTCCGTGTCCATATCTGATGTGAGAACAGCTTGTTAGGCCTTAGCGTCAGCTTTTTGCAGAGTCGCTAAAAATAAGTCAAAAATTAGGTTAATTACAATTTAAAATAAATTTACGTATGTAATTATAAACGCCATAAATATTTGACTAATATTCAATACTTAACTTACTTATTGAAATACTTACAATATTCGCCAAAACTCTTTAGTACTTTGTAGGACAACCAGTGAGAGTTTGGCTCTTCTTTTTTTTCACTTGCTTTGCGAATTTTTTTTATCGTTTTTGTAATGCGATGGATATTTACACCATTTATTATTAACCATCCATCGTTTTGGTACAACTTGTATTCCATCCGAGAATTCAGCGACAACAAATTCTTTAGTCGAGATATTCAAGGCCATGCATATTGTTACGCGGCGGACACCGAGTGTGTGTCACGGGAGCCGTGTGAACGGCGTGCGCTCGGCGCGACTGTTTGTTGCCGGGCGACCGAAAGGGTTGTTAGAGTTGAACCGCGGCCGTGTTGCTGTCACGTTGCGTTCTGCGCGTACAATCTTGTATATTATAATTGTTAAAAGC
>NW_018023412.1:9009-10331 GCF_002006095.1 Pseudomyrmex gracilis | reverse complement strand
GGCGCGGATCTAGAGCGTCTGGCGCGTCTCGCGTATCCGGAGTGTACGCATGAAGTTCGCGAGAGAGTCGCTTGCGCACAGTTTATTGCCGCCCTCTCGGACAGCTTTGTGAAGCGTACGTTGTAGTTGGAGAACGTAACTTTGCTGAGGGCTGCCGTCGAGCGCGCAAAGGCGGTGAAAGCTATTCGAGAGAATAGTTTTGGGGCGAGCAGGGAGGCGCCGTATAATCTTAAGAAAAACGGCGAGCGGAGGTTGGAGAACGGAACGAAGAAGGGGCAAGAGCAGAGGGGAGATGGTAGACGGAAAGAAAGAGAGTGCTGGAAGTGCGGGAAGAAGTGGCACTTCCGCTACGAATGTCCGGCTAATTTGTCGGAAAACAAGGTTTAGTCGAGCTTCCAAGGGTGGGTTCGGCTATCGGGTGGGACACCCCGGAAAGGGTATTTTCTATTAAACGAGTTAATAATAATAAGGAAAATAATTTATTTGTTTATTCCGGTTTGTTGAACGAAAAACCGTGTTGTTTTAAGTTTGATACGGGCTCCGATGTGTCCATCGTGAATGTTAATTTTGTGAAAGGGTCACGATGTCAGAGGTTGACGGGGGGACCGAGGTTGAGGTATCCTACCGGAGAGAGGGTTCCTGTTGAGTTCAGTTGTGTGGCTCGTGTGGTCGTGGGGGGGCATTCTTTAAGCATGCCTCTATTTGTGGCGGATATACTCGATGACTGTATCCTGGGTCTTGACTTCTTCAGGAAGACGGGGTTGGACAAGACAGTGGAGTCTCTCATTGTTGTTCACCCGGATAAGGCGGAGGTGTTTTGTGGTCGGGTGTGTGACGTTGCCGCGAGGGTTCCAGATACTTTAAGAGAATTCTTTGAGAGGAATGCGGTTGATTTGGATGAGGCATAGAGGGGCGTTTTCGCTGAATTTTTGGTTGAATTTCAGGATNTCTTCTCTGAACAGATCGTGGCTGGGAACTGTGATGTTATTCAGCACAAAATAAATCTGCAGGATTTCCGGCCGATTAAGCAGACTCCAAGGAGGATTCCGTTGGGGATGCGGGCTGAGGTGGAAAAGATTCTTCAAGAAATGAAGGACCAAGGGGTCATTGAAGAGTCTTTTAGCCCGTGGGTCTCCCCGGCAGTGATTGTGAAGAAGAAGGACGGGGGTTTGAGANTTTGCGTTGATTATNGTAAGCTCAATGCGGTCACGATTAAAGATTCCTATCCCCTTCCTAGGATTGATGATCTTCTAGATCAATTGTCCGGGAATGAATGGTTCTCTACTCTGGATTTGAAGAGTGGGTATTGGCAGTTGAAGATT
>NW_018023412.1:2675-6409 GCF_002006095.1 Pseudomyrmex gracilis | reverse complement strand
AAAGCTCCTAAATTGCAGAGGAGTTGGGAAGGGCCGTTCGTGGTTGTTAAAAAGTTAAGCGACGTAGTTTATTGCATACGTCGCTCGGGAAAGCATAAGTGTAAGGTGGTGCACGCTGATAGATTGGCTTCGTTTTGCGAGAGGTGGGAGCCCTGTGAGAATTAGTGGGTGTTTGTTTTTTTTTGTTTATTTAAGATGTTACGGATATTTGTTTTTCGGATTTCTGTTTTTCTTGAGTCTAAGGCAAGACGTTTTTAATTTTCATTGGTTCCTTGGAGAAATCCTCATGGTCTTGAGGTGGAGGAGTCTGTTGGCATTGTCGTAAATTTGTGGAAGAATTGAGGTGGAGCGCCGTGGTTGCGGGGTTTTGGAGGAGGGAGATGTTTACGCGTGATGACCAGAGGGTTAATTGAATGGAGAAATTCTCTCTGCGTTTTTTTTCACGTCGGNGACCCGTTTAAATGTTGTATAAGTTTTATATTTGTTTAACTTTTAGAAGCATGTTGTTGGCGTTCTATTTTTCCGTTTAGTTGCGTGTTACGTNGGTGTCCGGTTCGGCAGTCGTCGCGACATCATGGTCTGCGCGGGACGCTTCTTCGTGGGAGTCGTCGTCGCCACGGAACGATCTTCGCGTTGTCGAGGTCTTCGTAGGACACTTCTTCGTGGGAGTCGTCGTCGCCACGGAATGATTTTCGCGTCGTGGAGGTCTTCGTGGGACACTTCTTCGTGGGAGTCGTCGTCGGCGCGGAACGTTCTTTTATTTACTCTCTGTTAGGGAAGACTGCCTCGTTCACGGTTTTCGACGTGTGGTTTCCCGTGGACCTTTGGGCGAATGCCGAGGCAGGGACTTGGGGTGCCTATTTTAAGGCGGTGGGTCCACGCATGTCTTCCCCCCCCCCTGTTCGAAGACTGGTGGAAAAGCTGTAAAGGCTCCGAAGGAAGAAGTTTCTGGAGGAAAATTTCTTCGCCCGGTCAGCTCGAGATCCTGCGGCAGCAGTCCAGGAGTGAGCGGGAAGACCGGGATCTCCTTTGATCGTCGGGACGACGATCTGGAACAGGAGGGGGGCAGTGTTGCGCGGCGGACACCTTGTGTGTGTCACGGGAGCCGTGTGAACGGCGTGCGCTCGGCGCGACTGTTTGTTGCCAGGCGACCGAAAGGGTTGTTAGAGTTGAACCGCGGCCGTGTTGCTGTCACGTTGCGTTCTGCGCGTACAATCTTGTATATTATAATTGTTAAAAGCTGTAATAAAGTGCTTTCATTAAGAAGCCGCGTCTCTCTCATTTTCGCGGACGTGTGCGCGAATCGCGGAAAGAAGCGCTGATTCGCCGTCGCGAGCGTAACAATATATACATGTATGTGGGCGTGTTCGTACAGCAGAGACTGTGGATAGACCAGGGAGCGCTAGTGATTACGCTCTAGTGATATCCAAAAAGATATATTTCTATGTTCGGCTATTTACAAGTATGTACAGATAGGTTCTGACAAGAACCATTGAGGTTTATAGTATTAAGCGGTTTTCTTGAGAGCCTGCGATGTCGGCGGTTACGATCATGATCCTTCTTGCTTCGACGTACTCCCTGTGGGCTTCTTGATCGCCGTGGCTTGAGCGCTGTTGGCTGCGGGAGCGA
The DNA here is from genome assembly GCF_002006095.1 of Pseudomyrmex gracilis. Lineage (NCBI taxonomy): Eukaryota > Metazoa > Arthropoda > Insecta > Hymenoptera > Formicidae > Pseudomyrmex > Pseudomyrmex gracilis. Next base: position 4,780 of record NW_018023412.1, on the reverse strand, counting down.
TGGCGTCGTCTCTCTATAGATCGATGATTTCTGCTGCGGATCTCGCCGGTGATATCGGTCTGGACGGCTCATGTTCTCCGTAGAGAGGTCTCCCAGTCACTGTGGTCGCTCTGCGTTTTCTGCTTCTTATATAGTGGTCGAGGAGCGAGGAGCGAGACCTGATTTCCTTTGTGGACACGGAGTGGGGGTAGCGTCTGCGTAGTAGCGTGCGCTGTAGATCGTCCGGTGGAGGAATGTCCCAAGGTGACGCTTTGTGGCGGTGCCTTGGTGATGTAGCAGAATCCCGGTGGCTTGCCAAGGTAGCTGGGGAATGTGGACCTGCACCTCCGAATATGGCGATGGTGATTGAGGAGTCTTGGCCAGCGAGGTTGTAGAAGCTTCCTCGAGGTTGATCCTGGCCTCCTGGTTGTCTGCCGGTGCTGGTAGTCCTGCTGCTCGGTCCTTCTTCTCCGTTGTCCGGATTTCTTTTGTAGCTCTATGCGGTTTAGTATTGCTCTTATATTGACGCCGCCGCACTTTTCACTACCGTGTTACGGCTCGCGGCCGTGCGCCACGTAGCGGCGGCGCGCTCGAACTGCGCGGCCGGCCGTCGGTCGGTAATGGTGGTAGCTGTAGTCGCCACAATGTATATATATAGACGAATAGTTATTTTCTCTAATCACCTGTAAAAACCATTTTATTAAAAAAACAAATTTTATTAAAAAGTATTGATGATAAAATTACAATTTTTTAATGTTTGTGTCATTTAAATAAAGTAGTTTCTTAAAAATAATCTTTTCTATTGAGATAAATGCTTAAAGGTATTGTTCATTTAACTTAAATGAAAAAATGTTTGTCTCAAAAAGCGTTCTTTTTATTGAGATAAATAGGTAACACTTGGCTCAAAATGTTTTGCACAATTAATTTTTTAAGTTAGGTAATTTTTTGTCGGTATAATCTATTTATCTCTTAAATGACCAGAAACTAAAAAATAAATTACATGGCACGTTTGGTACTGTATAAGGTGTATCTAACAGAGAAATAGGTAGAAATGAGAAGAAAACAAAACAGTGAGAGATGCACTAGTTCGGTTGTTATCTTATAGATAATTACCTGTTGCGTAAACTGAGATTTATCGAAAGGTAGAATAACCGGTCTTTTATAGTTATTATATAATTTGATTAAATGAAATAATACTTCAGATTATGAATAATCACTATATATTACTTACGTGAAAATAACGAACGCTGACTAACAAAACCTCCTTGACTTCAATTGATTTGCTGTGACTTGGAAATTTTACACGTCTGTCCAGTAGTACAACTCTATTATTTCGCACTCATACAAATGACTGTCGGTTCGAAACGTGTAAAACAAGTCGATGTAGGTTAAATACGTGTCGTTGCTCTGTTGTTTTATATGAATGTTCCGATGTTCACGATGTCCAATATTGTTGTCGCTGATTATCTTCTTGCAATATATCTTTTAAGAAACTGAAAAAATCGTTCATCATATTTAGAAAATTAATTTTATGGTATGAAATATAAAGTAGATAACATAGTTAGCAAAAAATAGTTTATATTACCGTTTTGTATTGTAGAGAACTTGAAGGAGATAGTATGCATTTATATATGGAAACATGATTACGCATTTATGTATAAAACAACAACGTAATGACTCGTATTTACCGATATGTGCTTATCAATCTTTACTGAACAAATGAGAACGAAGAGATCTAGATATAGATTTGTTGTGTTATTTTTAGACAAAATCGAATGGTTTTTGATCATCATTACATCTACGTGTATTGCCTCTTTATTTTGTTCATCTCGATATTTGTTGTCATAATTTGAAAATACACGGCACAGCGATTTTTCATTTGTTTAGTAGATTCTGTAAGATGACTGCCGTTCAAGGATAACAGAGTCCGCACCGGTGAAATTTTCAGAAGATAAGTCAGTGGGTGCTGGGACCTAAGCAACCAGCTGACGTTGTAATGACGTAAATATACGTGATTTTTGTCACTAATTAGTGATTATGACCTAAATCTGACGTTATTTTGAACGTCATAACAATGACGTCAGTATATACGTCACACATATACGTCATATATGATGTAACTATTG
>NW_018023412.1:0-1680 GCF_002006095.1 Pseudomyrmex gracilis | reverse complement strand
GTCATTAACATGACGTCATTTTTGACGAGACAAACTCACGTCGTCATTACGTTAATATCACGTCATAAACTAACGTCGAACTGGTCAAAAACTGACTTTATATTAACGTCATTATAACGTCAGCTGGTTGCCTGGGGACTGTTCTCTTGTAGAAACAGAGTCCGCGCTGGCTACACCGGTGGGTGCTGGGACTGCTATCCTAGGATGATAGAGTCCGCACTGATGAAATTTTTGTGAAAATAAGTCATAAGTGACATTGTTATAAGCGAATTACAGAGACGCTAGACGTATATTGAATGATGATTGAAAACCTTTCGATTTCGTCTGAAAATAACAAACGAGAAATTATTGATGGGAATAATGGTAATTGTGAGACAAATATTTTACTGAGCAAAGCAAATGTATGAAATTTACCCGAATCGTGCTGACTATATTTTCATTAGCGGATAACAATGATAATGTTCTTGACAATGATAGCATCATGAATTCAAATTTAGGTTGACATTGATGGATTGCCAATTTCTTGATCTAATTCTGATCAATTGTGGCCACTTTTAGGTCGAATAATATTCCATAGAAAAGTGTTTCTTATTGGTTGCTATTTCGGCAAAACAAAATTTGCAGACGCAAATGAATTTTTGCTGCAATTTGTTAATGATAGAAACATTTTGATAAGCAAAGACATTACTTGGAACAAAAGAACATTTTCTGTTTTAATACATTCAATCGTGTGTGATGCACCAGCAAAATCATTTATAACATTAACTAAAGGTCACGCAGGGTATTACAGCTGCCCGAAATGTACAATTCGAGGAGAATGTATTGCTAATAGAATATGCTTTCCTGATATCGATTTTGAGAAGCGGACAGACAATAATTTTATAGATATACCTGACGACGATGACCATTATCTTGGTCGTTCAATATCAGCAAGAAACTCTCGAGAAATAAAAAAATTTACGCAGTGGAAAGCAACGGAGTTACGACAATTTTTGTTATACACTGGTATCGTGGTACTGCAGAAAGTATTGAACTTCGTTTTTTTTTTCAAACTTTTTCTGTTTGCTTGTTACCATTCGTCTCTTTAGCGAGAAAAACACAACCGAAGAAATGGAATATGTAGGAAAATATTATTGAGACATTTTGTTAAATGTTTTATAATAATTTACAGACCTGAATATGTATCGCACAACGTTAATGGACTTAACTGATACTTACACTTAACTGATGATGTTAAACAGTTTGAGTCACTAGACAATTTTAGCGCTTTTCCGTTGAAAACTTTATGAAAGAACTACAATGTAAGCTACGTAAATCGGAAAAGTCATTGGAACCAATAAGTAATCGTTATAGAGAAATGAGCTTGTGCGAAATACCACAGCAAAACGAGAAGAAACCACACATTATCGTGCATCAAAAAAACGGCAGTATAATAAAGTATTGATATCAGGATATTGATTCTTAATTTTCATCGGTTTTGTCTATTTAAATGTGTGTGTGTGTGTGTTTATGTGTATATAATTATATGAAAAATAATAATAATAAAGACTCTGAGTTTGTAAAAAACGAATCAGAAGAATGAAGGGCCAATAAGAGTCTAAGCCACAGGTAGTAGTGTGTAAATAATTTATTCCGTATTCATAGAAGTAACGTTTCGACTCCAAATTGAGTCATCTTCAG
>NW_018023411.1:10834-12789 GCF_002006095.1 Pseudomyrmex gracilis | reverse complement strand
ACGTGCCGCAACTTACAAGATATGGAATACATGTATATGTATGCGCATGCGTTACCTTACGAAAAATTATAAGTCAAAAATGTGGCGCGGACGTAAGACACGTTAAGATTAACAACTTTGTAGATAAATGTACATAAACTTAAACCCCCACCGTATCAAAACCCTCACTCCACCGACAAGCTACGACAGCAAACGCAAGCAGTCAAAAGCAGAACGGACATCGAAGTGACAACATGTATCTGCCAGCAGTGCTGCTCATCCTTGCTTCAGTAAGGCTAACACTTGGCCTAGTAGGCTACGATTGTGGTGGACATGGACTCAACATCACCACGTTATCGTTATCCGATATCGGCACGTGCGAACTGGAGAACATAGAACCCGACACACAAGAAGTCTATCTCCAACTNATGCAGCTGTCCGATTACGANAAAACCCAGATTCTACAATGTCTCGTCGAGATAGATAGAACCATCTTCTACTGTGGCATGCACTCCCACACAAGCGTGGTCCACAACGGAAGAAAAGAATACATCCAGGAAATAGGCTCTAGCGGCTGCAACAAGTTACAAGCAACCGGAGCAATCACCCTAGGCACCGCCGTGATTACTGGCATCCAACCAAATCAAACCAACACCAGAGGTATCACCCTGGCCGGAACGACAACAGTGGATGGAAGATGCTCAGGAACACAGTACAGCGATGCTTTCGGAACATGGGACAACGTCGTCGTACAAGCATCAGTAAAAATCGCGTTGAGAACCCTCGAAGCGCCAGTGAAGAGAACGACTAACCAAGTCATCCTGCCATCCGGAACTCATTGCGCTGTAGCCAAAGGGTACTGCATGGACTCCGACGGAAGTGAAACGTTCTGGACGCCATTCCCCGTCGACAGTTGCCATTTCGATCGTTACGACATTTTCTATGAGGGCCTGGCAACCAAACTCACATCAAGACCAGGACAAGAAGCTCCGACTATCTTCACCGTAACTACGCAAGAAACAACGTTTGCTCTTACCAAAACGGCTGANATAAGCGTTTGCGGTTATAAGTTAACTCAAACGGAACACCCAAAGCTGTTCATCTTGGAAACCCATCCGGGACGAAGTTTCAAAACCCGTTCCAAGATATCGGTCGACAACCTGGACATCTTCTCCTACGTAAATTTGAAGTTTGTTTACGTAGAAAAACACATAAAAACGCAACTCACGCAGCTTTACCGTGACATCATGGAACAAAAGTGCGCATTGGAACGCCAAATATTACAAAACGCACTTTTGTTGTCAAGTATCGCCCCCGACGAGATGGCATATCGCATAATGAAATCTCCAAGGTACACAGCAGTCACGTCCGGAGAAGTCATCGATCTAATAAAATGCATACCAGTGGACTGCAAACTACGTCACGAAGACAGGTGTTACAACGAGTTACCTGTGATGTACCAGAACACATCGCTATTCCTGCTACCAAGGTCGCACATTCTAGTCAATCGCTATAAATCTGCCGTAACGTTTTCTATGCGCAAACATTGGTATAATGAATTACATATAACAATAATACATACATAATAATCGGTATTGATTCCTTAATTAATGCGCTATTACAACCTGTTTTAATAACAATACTTTGCTATGACAACGGTATATTACCAACCATGATATATTACCGACCACGGTACATTACCGACCATGGTATTTTACCGACCATGGTAATTACCGACCATGGTATTTCACCAACCATGGTATTTTACCGACCATGGTACTTTACCGACCATGGTATTTTACCGACCATGGTACTTTACCGACCATGGTATTTTACCGACCATGGTACACTACCGACAATGGTATATTCAAGGATGGTAATTTACCGACTACTGTAAAAGAAAGTAAACTGAATAAGAAAAGAAAAAGAAAACTCGATATAATAAGTACTTAAACATCTAAGTCCACGGACGTGAC
>NW_018023411.1:0-8869 GCF_002006095.1 Pseudomyrmex gracilis | reverse complement strand
AAGAAAATATCTAAAATCTTAGTGTTACGTCCTGGACTTTACGTCCCTTTTTTTTGCAACGTGAGAACGATCTTTTCGTTTTGAGAATCATAATAATTGTAGCTTTAAGAATCCGTAATGCTAAGACTTCCCGGATGGAAGACAGGAATCGGCCTGGGGCAATAAGAATTGTAATCGGTTTGCGTGTGAGGCGTCGCCACGATACGTAAACAAATTGGCTTCTAATTCCCAGTGTAATGCGGAGCGATAATAGACACTCGCCTTGAGCAATGTGCGCTGCGCGTCATCTAACCGAAATTTGACTTTTTGCTCCTTCAGAAAGGAAGTCGAAACAGAAGATCNTAAACATGCGTCGAGATCTCGAATCTAAATATGATAACGCGGAATTTAGTTACACTTAAACAAAAGATAGTCCAGCCGAGTGGGCTAAAGCCTGTGATTGGCGCTCTCGCTAAAGCGTAACCACGAATCAAAGATCAACTTTTTTACGAGACAGCAACNGGNNAATCAGAATCCGAGTTTGATTGGCAAAGCCAAGGGAGCTGAGGCCCCTGAATAATAGTATAAATACCGTACACTCAGCCATTCGAAGCAATCAATCGGTCAGTCTCATTTCGGCAATTCATTAAAAGTCATTCCAACCAGTGAAGTGTAGTGAAGTGGNCTGCAGTTGATCAGCCATAATTGCTTTCGATTATCTTGACTCGGCCTACCTGCCGACGTTGTAACCAGACCTTCAAAATCAGCAAGTAGTAAGTCAATAATCACAGTAGTTTAAGTATTGTTTAGAANGGCTCCTTTGAGTTGACGTAAGTTTTGTCGTTTGACCAAAGCAATTCATATCCGGAAGAAGTTNGTGTTCGTAGTTTTTTTTTGTTTCCTTTCAATCGGACTAACTGTTCGCGACCTTGTGTCGTTCTGAACGACTGCCGATTTTCTTTTTATCGGACTAGCTGTTCGCGACCTTGTGTCGTTCCGAACAGCTGCCGATTTCCTTTTAGTGACGTTAAGCGAAAAGGTTAAGCTCACTTTAGTTTCGGAACTTATTCGCTGGTTTTGATCCGTCAGAAGAACATACTGAACGAATGACATTCTTTAAGTGGAACTCCGGAAACCTCTCCAGTCGCGGAGTGCGATATTAAGACGACAAAACCGTCGTAACCGGGCGCTACGCCGCGCAACCGCTGCAAACCAGCCTGAGCGAACCGATCTTCGCCTTCTGTCAGTGATAAAAATGATACTACAAAAATTAGCAGTCCTGACATAATAGAAAGTAGTAATGGCACACACACCTTAACACACCGGACTCAGTCTCCCCCTCGCTCTCCTTTTCCCTCTCTCTTAGAATTTTTATCATATTCTCCCGTTCCTCCTGACGAACCTTCTGACATACATGAATTTTCCACCCTTCCTCGACAGAACTCTCCTTCTCTTTTGTCACCAGCTTCTTCTGACTACGAGATCCTCTCCGACGATGATAACGATTCTCTGCCTCCTGACCTTGCACATTATGTCACATTAGCAGATTCCTTCCTTGTTGCCNATTTCCCTCCTTCTTCAACAGATAGGATTCTCGACCTACGTAGAAAGGTTTTAAACATTTATGTAATAAAAAAGTGGCTTCAGTTAATTTAATCATAGACCTCGCTTAATTTATCCTATTCCTGTCATCTCTCAATCGATCGCCTGGTTCCGTCCCGAGTAATTTAGATTCGCGTCTAAGACTCGAAAAAGGAACCGACGAGCAGNACGCCGATGAACAAGCTATAACGAGAAACACTCGTTGGCTTGTTTACGACACCGAAATCTCGCTCNACCCGCAAACTTGACGCTCGAATCTCTCTGGGTCACTGTGCCGGGAGTTGACACATAAGTGTCGTGTGTCGGTTACGTCACTCCTCAAGGGCCCGACCGTTACCGTAAGCTTAGGACGTAACAGCACATTAGAAATTTTGGGGGCTNGTCCGGGATGTAAAGAGCGATTGAAGANATACTGNAATGAGTACGAGGTCTATGTCGGATAAAGATGAGATAAATAAAGCTTATAAAGCTNCCATTGAGTCAAAAACTCAACGAAAAGTGTCAAGACCAATAGCCACTTCTACGCCAGAACCATCGATAAATCCTTTGCGTGTCGATCCTGACNAAACCATTATCAATCCATTCACTTTTCCGGTAGCAAGAAAATCAAGAGTCAGTAACACAGTCATTGACGAAACTGTCGTTAGTCCTTCTGTTTTTTTTGTTAGTGAATTAGAAAATAATACACTAATAATACTCGGTGATAGTAGCGTTTTGCGAGATTTAAAGAGTACTGTTACGTCCCGGTCGGTCGCGGCTAAAAAAAATTAAAAGAAATTTAGTTCTCGGACCATTGACTAGGAATTACCGCTGTTTTAGGTAAAAACCCGGGATCGCCCGCGGCAAGGGAGTAGTTCACAAAAACGTGGAATAAGAGGTACGACGGGGACCGGTGTTAGACGCGGTCTCCGGAGAAAATAAACACTGTGGGGTCGTCGAGGTTACGCACGCCTTCGTAATTTACCCTATCTATAACGTAGGTGTGTTGTCCTATGCACTCTACGCACTCTATTATCGATTTATAAGTCACGAGGCTCACGTGACACAACTGGCAGCGGATGTCAGCTCGTCTTCGCCCTACTTCGATTCCGTGGCTTCCGAGGACTTGGCGAATATGTCGCGGGAAATTTGTATCGTTGCACCTCTCACAGAGTGTATACGAGGGCGCGTTTAGATGTGCGGGTGGATCTAGACGAAAAACTCGCGCTGTTCGGCAACGCGTGGACAGGAAAGTTCTCATCGAGTTTACCGGAGGAATATAACCGTAATGTGAATAANGATATATCATGGAACGTGNTNTTATTCCGAATCGCTATCGAGAGGCTGTTGCGCGCAAATGTCGCAATTATACGCGGGCAGGATGCGTACTATGTTTGTTCGACACTGACTGCACCAAATAAATCCTATTCTTACCTCCGCGCATATTACAGGGACGTGATAATCGATTTTGTCTCGCGGTTCTCCTGACGGAATACTATCGGCACACGACGTACAATAAATGTCGTCAGTCCACGATTGTATCACGGCGCGAACTCGTTTGCACAAGATTTGAAAGGGGTTCATCAGATTTCTTCCCCGGAAATGAGCAATATGCTCGGATCTGAGAGTTCGTAGAAATCGTCGGTGTGTTCTGCTAAGAACAATAGGTAACAGTTATGGCACTCCTCGCAGTCGCGTACACTCGGCAATATTGTGGTTATACTTGTGTTACACCAAGCGCAACGGATGATGTCAAGACGATTTCCGATAAGCACTCCGTATGCTTCAAAAACACTGCAATAACGCCCGATGTCTATTTCATACATGCAATACGAACAATAGACTCTATTATCTCCGCAACGTTGGTATCCCGATACCTTGCGACAACGACCTAAATTATATTTCTGCCAATTACCGAAACTCGCGGTCAGGTAAATGATTGAACCATTTAACGGAGGTTGTCGTACTCGAATACACATTTATTTTAATCCAAGGTGATTACAGAAGGAGCTGGTAATATCTTACATATAAGTTTCTCTTGGTATACGCGATATCGCGTGTCGGTCTCTGGCAATGTCACTGTGTAATACCAGTGAGTGGTATTTACGGGGATTAACTTTTCCCACTTTTGGATTTTGAGATTTAAATCTACTCTTTCGTTATTAATTATCACGGGGTATCCGACGTCAGCACTCGGCGACTGGTGCAACGTGCTTTCCACCCACTCGATCACTCGACGCCACCGTTGTTTCTGCCAGCCCGCGCGGTTACCGCGTTTGTTCTTTGGCATCTACGGTTTAACACTAATTTAGGAACGCGCTCGTCGCGGTTATTACTAAGCACTCACTTTATTATTATTCCTGGAATAAAATGATTAATATCGTACCTTGAGTGAATGCGCCGTTCGGGCGCGTTCTTGCTCTTGGTAAACAAGGACAGAACTAGACGCGGGCCCTTCCAATATGGCGGAACCCACGCTTAGACAAAGACAAAGAGAGACGCGGCATCTTCCAATATGGCGGAACCCACGCTTCGACCGCGTGGTGACGCCGTGAGAATTGGTAGTTGGAAGGATCCTCAAGATTCGCCGTTCGGGCGCTTTTTTCGGCACAGGTTACGAGATGCGCTGTTCAACGAGCGCGTCTACGCAAGGAATTAGGAGTATAAACTTTTGCACAAAACACAAATGACTCAGTAATCAATATCTCAGTTGAATATAATAATGAGTATATATTCTGAATATTATATGATACAACCAATGCTTTTGATTCTATTCAAGTGCGAACAATAAACTGAATACTTGAGTTTAGTACAGCATGCGAACGTTAAAATTTATCCTTAGTTATTACTCGAATTTAATAAAGAATAAATGAGAATAAAGCGATAATATAAAGGTAATATTAGTAGCGACTTACGTTTACTTGTAGTTTACTCTTAACGCTGGATTTCTTTAGATGTAGAGAAAAGGACCCGTGAATGCGGGATGGACTCGACGGCTTCGGTCGAGATGCGAGACTTGAGAGAAAATTGGAAGTTGACTGTTCTGGATCACGGCTCGGACTACTCTGGACTGGACTCGGCTCCGGAATGAGAGAGAAGGGCCAGCTCGCTAGGAGAGGCAGTGGAAGGGGCTGTTTGCCCGTGAGTGGGATCCGAAGGCGGAGTCGTCCGGGTAGGGATGAGGCTTATGCGTGGTTTGAAGGTTAGGCCGCGTTCATGCGTGTGCGGCAGAATGGATCTAAGGGAAAGTTGTCCGGAAGGATCGTTGTGATTGGTTGACTTGGATCTAACGGAATTACGTACGTGTATGACTTGCTAACCTTAACCTATACTATATTACGCACGTACGACGTGCCGCAACGTATAAGATTTGGAATATATATATGTATGCGCATGCATTAACCTACGAAAAATTATAAGTCGAAAATGTGGCGCGGACGTAACAGTACAAAGTTCGAAATCATGACTCATTTAGCATTTAATCCGTTTGCCACTTTCAAGTACGCAGTGGAGGCCGTGCCCTTCTTTGATGGAACGAACATTCCAATTAATTATTTCATTAAAGGGTGCGAGGAAGCAAAGTCTATGCTTTCAAAAGAAATCGAGGGTCAATTTACAAAGGTAATAAGAACTCGTATCGTAGGTGAAGCTTGTCGTACTATACAAGACGAAAACTTTGACAATATTGCGCAACTAACGAAATTTTTAAAACGAGTGCATGGCTCTCCTAAAAGAGTGTATCAATTACAGGGGGAGCTGGGTTGCGTTTATCAAAAAGGTAATGAAGACGTGATTACTTACGCAAATAGAGTAAAATCACTGAGAAAACAGCTATTAGAAGCATATCACGGTACTAACGAGGGGTTGCATAGTCAAAGTGTGAATGCGGAATTAGAAAAGAACATGTGCAAATGTTTCATACGGGAGTTGAAACCAGAAATCGAACAGAGGATTTCTCGAAATTTGGATGTTCACGAAACGGTGGCCGATGCACTACGAATAGAAAGGGAGCTGCAGACAATAAGCGACATACGGCAAGGCAATCACGGAAACTCGAGCGTTAATAAAGCAAAAATTTCTGATAATAAACAAGAAATTTGCCAGGTTTGCTATAAAGAGGGTCATGCAGCGGGAAGCTGCCGAAAACTCGGGCTATTTTCCCAAGATAAACGCGTTGATTTAGGGCCAAAAATTTTAGTTTGTCAAATTTGCAAAAAACGAGGTCATAGTGCTGAAAAATGTCGTCTCAGAGAACCGCAAGCGCGTCAAAATATAAACGTTGTACAAGAAACCCGCGTTGTTTGTCAGTTGTGTTGAACAGGTCATAATGCAAAAGATTGCCCGTCAAATAAGAGCTTGAGGCAGAATAATAGTAAACCATCTGTGGTTTGCCAATGGTGCGATAGAACCGGTCATTCAGCTACCAATTGTTGGAAAAAACAAAACAAACAACGCGAACAATCGCGTCAGCCTAGAGTAGTTTGTCAAGTTTGCAATAAGTACGGTCACACGGCTAAAGAATGCCGCGCGAATCAGTCTCGACCAACCAGCGGCGGTTTTTACCAATATTGTAAAGAACCGGGACATTTTTTAGAAGATTGCAAGTTACGTATAGCAAGCAACAATCGTAGGAAAGAAATTGATCAAGGAAACTTCAACGGCTTCTCGAAGATGGGTGTGTCACAGGGGACCGAACAAGGTTCACACCCTTCTACACCGGCCGGCCCCGCGTCAAAGTAGACAGTCGCGAAATTGATGTACATCCGGTAACAATAAATCTTGACAGACACGGTTGTTTATCTACGGTGCAAATAAAAATTGCTGATTCTGTTCCGTTTGTAACCTTGTTACTAGATACAGGCTCCGGACCGAATGTCTAAAGAAAGATTCGTACTCGAAGATATAGAGATTAACCGGTCTAACATTTTAAAATTGTGCGGCATAAACAGTCATCTAGTGTATACTTACAGAGAAGTATTACTGTCAGCATTTGAGATACCCGTAAAATTTCATATCGTGTCGAACGATTTCCCGATATCGCAGTCGGGCATACTCGGGAATGACTTTTTCAATCAAACTCCTACGAAGATAGATTACGCGCAGGGACATTTAGACATTTCTGGAGGTTAAATACCTTTTTCTTCTCAAGAAACTGTAGTAGTACCGCCACGGGCAGAATCTTTGTTTTTTGTTAGAATAGAAAATCCCGAGGTTAACGTCGGGTATTTGCCAAAATTAAAGCTGGCACATGGTATCTACTTGGGAGATACTATAGTAAAGAATGTGTCTGGAAAGGCCTATTTAAATGTCATAAGCACACGCGACGACGAGGTCGAAGTCCGAGTGCCGACCTTGCGTCTTAAANCCTTGAATGAATTATTAAATCCGTGCGACACAGACTCCGAGTGTGACTCAAACACGCGTGAGCCCTTTCATGTTGCACCGAACGAGACCCGCANTTACGAGTGTTTACGCCGCAACAGCCAAAATATTTTGAGTGGCGGCAATCTTATTACAAACGAACGTAAGGAATTTTTAAGTTTGCCTAACAAGGAAGATAAAAATAAAAGAAGAAATAATAAAGAAAATCAAGGTATAAAAAATGATTTTAAGGAAAAGTATGATTCAAGTAAAATTAGCGGTGACCCTGAAATCCTTGAGGAGGAACATTTTTCTGTCTCTTCCAAAATCTTTGGTGGAGGAAGTAACCAAACCTCACCTGTAAATGATCCCGTGACCTGTGAAGAAGAAAGTCCTCATGTTCTTGCAAAAATCCATGGAGAGGGAAGTATCCAGACCTCTCCTGAATCCTTTGAATCCGTCGATTGCGAGGAAGTAAGTAACCAAACTTCGCTACGCAATTTGACCTCCTTTGATAAGAATCAAAAAGGGAGAAGTTTTACCTCCCTAAAAGACATGAAATTTCCGAAGATCGGGATAAAAGAAATTAATAAACAAAGTAATAATGAAAATAATTCGGTCACTGCTGAGGAACTCATTGAAAAATTAAAACAATTTGAGTTTAATACTTCTACGAGATTTTTGCGAAGTAAGAACTATGTTAAACCTTCTCNTAAAGCAATGGAATTTGCTCGAATTAAATCGGAAGAAATTATTGATAAATTCATGAGACATAGAAAATCTAAGTATAAAACGAAAGAATCTAAAGCAAATCAGCAAAAAGTCACTTGTAACGCCGACTCGCCTTCTAACGAAGAAGTCTTCTCGAATTACAGAATAGGGAAATGCCTAGTAACGACTAAAGAAAACTCGCATGAAAACCCCGATAGACCCTCAAGAATCATAAAATTGTTACGAGTCGACCATTTAAATAACCAAGAAAGGAATAATGTTATAAATTTAATTAGAGATAGTCAAGATAGGTTTCATATTCCCGGAGAACCGTTAACCGCGACTCACGTGCTTCAACATAGCATAAAAACAGTAGACAAACAACCAATAAATACTCGTCANTACCGATTTCCTCAACTTCATAAAGACGAGATAAACAAACAAGTAAAAGAATTGCTAAACGGAAAAATTGTAAAACCATCACAATCACCGTATAATACGCCCATATGGATAGTGCCTAAAAAGGAAGATTCGCAGGGAAATAAACGTTGGAAGATGGTGTTAGATTTTCGCACATTGAATAAAAAGACAATCGGAGATGCTTATCCATTGCCTAATATCGTGGATATTCTAGATCAGTTAAGAGGAGCTCAGTATTTTTTTTGTACTAGATTTAGTGTTACGTCCCGGTCGGTCGCGGCTAAAAAAAATTAAAAGAAATCTAGTTCTCGGACCATTGACTGGGAATTACCGCTGTTTTGGGTAAAAACCCGGTATCGCCCGCGGCAAGGGAGTCGTTCACGAAAACGTGGGAAAGGAGATACGACGGGACCGGTTTTAGACGCGGTCTCCGGAGAAAATAAACACTGTGGGGTCGTCGAGGTTACGCACGCCTTCGTAATTTACCCTATCTATAACGTAGGTGTGTTGTCCTATGCACTCTACGCACTCTATTATCGATTTATAAGCCACGAGGTTCACGTGACACAACTGGCAGCGGATGTCAGCTCGTCTTCGCCCTACTTCGATTCCGTGGCTTCCGAGGACTTGGCGAATATGTCGCGGGAAATTTGTATCGTTGCACCTCTCACAGAGTGTATACGAGGGCGCGTTTAGATGTGCGGGTGGATCTAGACGAAAAACTCGCGCTGTTCGGCAACGCGTGGACAGGAAAGTTCTCATCGAGTTTACCGGAGGAATATAACCGTAATGTGAATAAGGATATATCATGGAACGT
>NW_018023410.1:7159-12485 GCF_002006095.1 Pseudomyrmex gracilis | reverse complement strand
TCACGGCGCACGATATGGTGCTCCGTACTGTATATGCACATGTAACAAATTCAACTTGTAATTTTTTACAAGTGAGTATTTTTTGAATTGAAATCTCAATTCTTAAATTCAAACGGGATGCTGGATTTGCATATCTCACATATGAGAGACCCTGGATACCCCCTTAACTAATTTTGAAATATTGCGAAAAAAACTTCTCGGCCAGGAGTCGAACCTGGAATCTCCGGCTTTCCGTGCCATTGCTTTCCCTGTTAGGCCACCGAGGCACTTAAAGGTAGTCTCGCAATATTCATATATTGAAGATGATCTGATAATGTTGTTAACGCTTATTTTTCTATCGGGGTATCCGGGGTCTCTCATATGTGAGATGCAAATCCAGCATCCCGTATGAATTTAAGAATTAAGATTTCAATTAAGAAAATACTCACTCGTAAAAATTTACAAGTTGAACTCGTTAAATGTGCATATATATATACACGTACAGTTTCCGCTCAACATCCTAGGAACGGCTCGTAAGGCCTTATATATTTCTTGCTTCTACTTATTATTTCCAACTTTTTGTAACCTAACCTAATCTTGAGTTTTTTTACAACTATCTTTTTCAGCTGTATTTGATTCGTACACACCTTAGTAACTTTGATTTCGCGTATCTCCGAAACGAAAAGTAGGCACAATCTAAAATTTTTTTGCGATTATTGTCTCATCATAAGCTATCATTTAGCACACTATTTGGTTAAAAATTTGAGAATTCTAAAACGGGCAATTTTTAGGGTCACTCTTTACAGGAAGAGGCCAATAAACACAACACACAATAACAGATAATAAACGCAACATACTTTGTGTGTATATAACATTTTTATTATATAATAATTGTGACAAACCGTCACAATTATCTGTTCGTCCCTCCAAGAGAAGTTGAGCGCGTCCGGAACTTGCCGAGCGACTGTCAACAAATCAACAAGACAGATATAAAAGCAGCGGAATTACTGAAAGAACCTATTTTCCCTCTTCGGCTATCCGCAACAAGACACTCTTTGTTGAATTGGTGTTCCGATAGCGGAGATAGTCACGATCAGTGATGAAAGATCGTGCCGGCTAGCACCGAGAACACCGAGATGGTAGGAGCCATTGGGAACACGCACANAAGCGAGAACCGCCGTCCGTGTGCGTGACGTCACGCCCGGCACTTCGGCTCGTAGAAGAGTGCAGACATATCATGTTTCGTCTTCTTTCACCAAGTCCGCTAAAAGGCAAGACATGGAGGCACGTTCACGTTGCGCGCTTGTTGCGTATGACAACGTAAAATGCTTTTCAAAGATTTATAATATTGGAAAAAATATATAATATTATTGATAATGATAGGATTGTCCGCACTCTTCCACGAGCCGAAGTGCCGGGCGTGACGTCACACATACGAACAGCGGTTCTCGCTTGTGTGGGTGTTCCCAGTAGCTCCCACCACCTCGGTGCTAGCCGGCTCGATCTTTCATCACTGGTCACGATCAGAGATGCCAATTTTGAGATGCTTGCAGCATGCAGCAGCAAGTAATAGGAAATAACAGAGGAAATAGGTACACAGACGAACAGCCGTGTACGCGTGCGATCGGCGCTTCGGCCAACTTCAAGCAGTAGAAGGAGAGGGACATACATAGTCGTTCTCTTTCTTTTGTTATAGCTATAGCTATAGCTAACACTGCCAGGCGCGAAAAGCGTACCTAGTTGCTAGCCTGTTTCTTGTGCGTGGCTCGTATGTTCCTTCTCTCTCTCTGTCCTATACGTACATGGGCTGCGTTCCGATCTTTACTGCCGGCACTGGAAATCTATAGCACATATGACGTGAAGTATAGATTTTTGATACTGGCAAAAAATTCAAAACATAGGCTACGTAAATCTGAAAATTAATGAAATATGTAATATTATACAATTAAAGAATCTTTTTCGGCTCTGTAGTTTCTAAACTAATAAATATATATTCGGTCATTGGAGCCGTTCGCTAGGTGTTGTGCGGAAATTATACGTGTATATATATCCATATATACGTGTTCACATGTAAATTTTTACACGTGAAATTCGAATTGAAATAACAATTNTGGATGCTATACTTGCATCTCTTATATGAGAAATCCCAAATACCCCCTAATTGAAATTAAATTTATATTGCGAAAAAAACTCCTCGGCCAGGAGTCGAACCTGGAATCTCCGGCTTTCCGTGCCGTCGCCTTTCTTATTCGGCCACCGAGGCACTCCTGGCCGAGGAGTTTTTTTCGCAATATAAATTTAATTTCAATTAGGGGGTATTTGGGATTTCTCATATAAGAGATGCAAGTATAGCATCCAATATGAATTTTAGAATTGTTATTTCAATTCGAATTTCACGTGTAAAAATTTACATGTGAACACGTATATATGGATATATATACACGTATAATTTCCGCACAACACCGAGCGAACGGCTCCAATGACCGAATATATATTTATTAGTTTACGTAATATTATATTGTTACGTTCTGGACTCTCCTTTCATTTTGCAAAGTAATATAAGTATTAAGTCTAGCAGTAGTTTTAAGAAATAATTTTTGTAACGAATTCCTAAAAAAAGAAACAAGAGCCAGACAAGATAAGATAGACAGGCCCGAACCGGATGACATATTATAAACAAATCTAGCCGGTATATTTTGTTTTTATGTAATTTGTTTTTAACCTCTTAACCGATGTTGCACGAATTTTGCGGGCCACATTCATATCTTTTCCTTGTCTCTACGTTTTGTTCTCTCTCTATTTTTTTAAGTGCAGTTCTTGTCCCTACTACCACGCGATACACGGCCTTCTTTCACAGTGGGCGTGCCCATTTGTGTTGGACTCGTGTTTGAAATGTTGTGAGTCTGATCGCTTTGTGGGAGGGTGATAAATTCGAGATTACACTCGAATTAATTTTTGGAGTCTCGATTCTGTTCGCCAATCAATCGATACACTCGATTGAAAAAGACCGGCCCGGAAAAAATCCCTAGATGGTGAGTGGATTGGAATTTTAGAACTCTGGGTTCGCAACCCCTGCACTCAGGCCGCGAGATCACTAGGCCGGTCAATCTAGCCGGTATCGATAAGTAAGAGTTATCACCCCTCAGAAGGGAATGCGATAAACAAAAACTTTCTGTACGCGAGCTACGCGCTCGGAAATTTGGACATGTTGCGGCTCTTGCTCTAGAAAGGAAGTCGTAAAATCAAAAGGCTAGAGCTGCGGCACGCAGACATAAACAAGATAAGACACGTATCGATAAGCAAGATCTAAACAAACGACGACCCTACCGATCCGAAGAATCGAACGAAAGAGAAAAAAATCTTTGCCCTGGAGATCAACGAACAAGAAGTCGAAATTTCGAGAAAGGACGATGGAGAAAGGGAAATCAACCAACATCTATAAAAGCCGTAGATCCTCGATCCACGTATCATTAGTCAGTACGCAGTTTTTCAACCACAGTTCGATTTTTAGTAGTCAATCGAGATTAGTCAAAGAACAACTTTAACGCGGTAGAGTCAGTGATCAATAACGCAGCCACACAAAAAAAATTTCTTTGGCCTGAGAATCAGACCATGTTTATTATATGTTTTTGAGGTCGCTGAATCCGAATCCGAGATCCATTAAACCCCATTGGGTCGGGGTTCCGCCATAACCTCAAAAAACACCATAATCTGGACTCGAAACCCATATAATCTTTTGATTCAAGCCATAAACACAAAAACCAATTAGATAAACCTCATAATCCCATAGCCCTATATCCCCATAGCTCCATAAGCCTATCACGACGATTAAAATGTTAATCATTCATGACCGAAGATTTCCTAAATTTATGGAATTAAATAAAATAATTCTATGATTTTGAATTTCGAACAGACATAACAGAAATTGACGTGATTCGCATGACAATCGTGCGAATCGGAAACATTTCGTCAAGTTCGTCTTCTTGTAGCATTAAAATCTACATTAGCCAAGTTGCCAACTAATGCAGAACTGCGGTTGCTTGATGACGACGACTGCGGTCCCGCTTTCTCAACTTGACCAGCCACCGATTTTGGGTTTCCGATACCCAAAAGTTGGCTTACTCTTGTGCCTACCATAACGGCATGAAATCCGTAATCCAAGGACTCAGCCGGATAGTGGTACAACTCCGTTGCCCGCCGTCACCGCTTGGAGGTGCCCTGGACGCAGGTACAGGAAGAACAACAGCGTGAGAAATTTACTCGCAATCGTCGTCGTCATAAACCATAGCTTCAACCATTGACGATGATATATGCAACATGTATAGAAAATGCTTCTGTTAAAACAAAAACATGGATTTCTGTTGAAGAAAATGAATCTGATAGTGAAGATAGCGATACTATCGTATCGAAGTATTCTCAAGATTGGTGTTGAATGATCTTATAGAAGACTTAGGTTTACCAAAAGATCGGGTTATGGGGTTTATCTAATTGGTTTTTGTGTTTATGGCTTGAATCAAAAGATTATATGGGTTCCGAGCTCAGATTATGGTGTTTTTTGAGGTTATGGCGGAACCCCGACCCGATGGGATTTAATGGACCTCGGATACGGATTCAGCGACCCCAAAAACATATAATAAACATGGTCTGATTCCCAGGCCAAAGAAATTCTTTTTGTGTGGTTGTGTAATCAATCGGTCAGTTTTAACAGAATCATACTAACCTGAATCTGTTTTATCGACTGAATTCACGGCTTATGGCGTCAGATCGTAGTAATAATTCTTTAATATAAAAAGTTATGCAGTTTGTACGTAGAAAACTATCTGCGTCCCGTTTTTGGAACAACATAAAGAACAATATAGAGCTCTCAGAAATGTTTTTAGAAGGTTAGTGTAAATAAATAGTGTGCGTGAAATGATGAATAAATAGTGTGTGTATTCCAATATTGTTCTGAAAATATTTACGCACACTATTTAATTATACTAGGCTTCTAAACGTACGTACTATTGTGTGTTTCTTTTCGCGGTTGGCTAGAAACAGGCAGGAACTATGCTGGTTAATATACTTTTAATATATATATTTTGGATGAAGGTAGATATAATTGAACACTATGAATTGAACAAGGAAATATTAAAAATATTTATATAATTTATATATTTGTGGCGGGGCTTGCCCCGTCACAATAGCTATAGCTATAGCAAAAGAAAGAGTGCGGTTATATCGGGTGATACTCTATTGACCACAGTACGATTCGACACCGCTCGATTCGACACCACATTATTGGACACAAAATTATTGGACACAAATTTATTCGACACCAAATTATTCGACACCGTACGATTCGACACCA
>NW_018023410.1:1896-6700 GCF_002006095.1 Pseudomyrmex gracilis | reverse complement strand
ATCGTACGGTGTCGAATAAATCGGTGTCGAATCGTACGGTGTCGAATAATTTGGTGTCGAATAAATTTGTGTCCAATAATGTGGTGTCGAATCGATCGGTGTCGAATCGTACTGTGGTCAAACGGAACACGCCCGGTTATATCTGTGATCGTAAGAAAAAATGCCGCATGTCACACATCATCACTTTCGACATATTGATGTTTAAAGTTTTAAGGACAAATTCCTTTATTTGAAAAAATCAGTTTTTTTTTTTTTTTTTTTTTTAATGAAATCTATGTTGACTACTTTGACTAATACTCACAGAAAAAATATATACAAAAAAATCATTTGTTTGTGCAAATTTTTCGGATTTACGTTAGTTTGCCTGATACATACAAATCAAGTATTGGACTTAAGTTGTTTTGCATAATTTTTTTTATCATTTAAGATATGTTTGTGTGCATTTTTCCTTTATAAATATGTGAATCTTATACTTCGCAACTCAACTGTCACAAAAAGTTGAATTTTTTGAAATTGTAACATATGGCGTTTTTCCTTGCGACACAGATACATGTCCGTTTTTTTCTACTGCTCGAAGTTGGCCAAAGCGCCGAGTGCACACGTACATGGCTGTTCACCTGTGTGCGTATCTTTTCTACTTGCTGCTGCATGCTGCAAGCGTCTCAAAACTGACATCTCTGGTCACTATCCTGGTAGAAAGGCTCAGACAAGACGCACTTTAGAAGGCTGGTTACCAGCGCTGAGCTTCCGTTATTCTTCCCGGCACCGCTTGAAGGAGCGCTCCTCTCAACGGAGCACTGGAGAAAGCGGAACCGATAGATAACCGCTCCCGACGCTGGCGCCCCTGTCTTTACCAGTCCAGATTCTCACCATCGCTCGGCCTTACGGAACCGCATACAAATCGTCTACAGCGAGAACCAAGGTGAATTTATTACGGTCAATATCCGTACATCCGGCCTGCGAGCCACTTTTCGAAAGCACATAATTCGCTCAACAATACAGAAATATTAGTAACAATCGATCGTTTTGTTGATTCTTGCCACTACCAAGCGGCATTTAATTACACGGCATTCTATTAAAGTGTTTTTTATATTTCCGTTTAGAATTAATTTAGAAATAAATATTTTTTTTTGTTTTTTTCTAAAAACGTGTATGTGTTCTACGGCTCGTGTTTTGATTGAGAATCCTGGTCCGGTGACCTATCCTGAGTGCAAATAATAGAAGTATCGCATAATTATTATTAAATAAAAATAATACATATAAATGTGTACACATATTTTTATACAGGGTCTTCATATAATGTAACAATTTGATATATAATTGTATAAGATAATCGTTAAATATAATATAAGATATAATATAATAATATAAGATATAATCGTATATTGTTATATAATTTTTTAAAAGTCCGGTAACGCTAAAAAATCTCGAAAACGATCAACTCTAGCAAAAAATATGTAAGAAGCAAAGTTATAGGACTTAAAAAAATGTACTTACTGGTGATAAGAGCTAATATATGCTGTTTATTAGTTTCTCTTATTCCGTTGTTACGGCGTACGAGCAAAAAAATGACAGCTCCGAACTATCATTCTACACGCTCATTCGTGGATCTTTATTTATTATAAACTTGTTAATTATTGCGAATCTCGCAAAATTATAAAGGGCTTTCTAACTCAAAATAATTTCTTTTACCTGCCTACGAGCAGTGATATGATCTTCATCAGATACCTTGTATGTATTTATCCGATTTCGACATGTTGCATTTTTGCTGATATTTATGACTCGTGTTATTGGCAAATCGTTGACAGCAAATACACAGCCAGTTGTCGGCAACACACGTTGATTATGTCTGATATCAAACTAAGAACAAATGTCTAACTTACCTTGTTCTAAGTTTGCTAAAAACTCAAACGCTTTGTTTTTGGCAACATGACAGCAAAAACACAGACAGATGGCTATCAGGGTGGCAACAATACGACTTAAAAAGTTCTTTTGTTTGTGGCGGCAAAGCAGTAAAACACAGATAATGTACCGGTTCGAAATTGCTTCTAAAGGCAATATATGCTGCATTCAGGTTTCTTCCTTCTGAATTTTGTCTAGCATTGTTTAACGATTCTACATAGTTTTTTTATTTATCCCGAGTTTTGCGAGTTTGTAAGTAGACTAAGTCGGATCTTCCTGCACAAAACAAAAACTCCATTAGACGTCCATTAAACGTCAACAACTCCATGCAATATCTAATGTCTAATGAAGATTTTGTTTTGTGTGGGTTGTTCTAATAACTTCTTTTAATCATCATTTTCCATCTTCTTGACTATCCAATGCGTTGTTTGTTTTCTAGCTTAATTTTACTACTTTTAAATCGTTTTAACTGTTTCTCACAAATATCATTCGATACTGCATTGTCTCCATAATCTTCACAAAGTAGTTTTTCGTTTCAGCAACATTTTTTTTAAATTAAAGAATAAAAGAATGCAGTGCCAAGTATGCAGTTTTTCTAGTGGCATTTTCAATTAAAAAAAAATATATATAAATGACAGCACAATCCCAGAAAACATTTTGATTACAAAACCATATCCATCTGTGTCCTCAGTAGGATATGGTTTGTTAACATGTCTGTCAACATGTGAAATGTCAAAATGCAACCAAAATGATGACAGAGTCTGCCACAAGCAAAGCGAAGCCAAATTATCGTCAAAGTGAAGCTAAAATCCGGAATAAGTTTGGTCATTGTCTGTTGGCGCCAAATTGCAAACAGTCCGCACGTATACACGAACAGACCTGCTTGGCGTTTGGTGGCAATCTGTTGTCAATGCGTTTAACAGATCGACCCGACTTTTGTCGTAAACAGATTTCTGGCACAATTTTGCGGACTGTTTGGCCACATTATTGCTAAAAGCAGATCTGCTTGCAATTGACCATTTATTTGTTGTTAATTTCACTGACATATATGGAATCGTTTTGGCTGCAATACTCTTATGTATTTATCAAGAGAGTTGTTGCGTTTTTTCTTTCTGTGTGCTAACAATTTTGGCGGTGTTTCCGTATTGTAGCATTTCTGCAAACAGTTTCTGTTACCAAGGTCTGCGCCAAAATTGTCAAAAACAGAAATTGTTTGCTAGGATGTAATCTATCTATATGCTATTTGAATATAAGTTAGGTTAGGCAATTTTTAGAAATCACAAAAAAGTTTGTCAATATAAATCATTTAGTTACTTTTAGTGCGCTATTTATTGGTAATAGAATTACTTTCTCTTTAATCTAATAAAAAACTTCTCAATAAAAAACATTTAGTACACTTGTAAAAATAGTTTATTTGAAAATAAAAACTGAGATTATTTTTATTCTTTGGAGAAAGAAAGCAAAAGAGAGAGAGAGAGAAGGTAGGGGAAAATAAATAAATTTCAATAACGTCTTACTTTTGCATTCTCAGGATGTCTAAGAATCTTGGAAATAATGTACACACACTCCTCGTTAGACAAAATACCACTTGCCATTGGGCCACTGACAAATTCCTGATCGTTCATCAAAAGATAGCGCACGCTGAACCAAATGTCGTCTGAGAGCATAATTCTTTTATTTGCTGGAACAGGTTCGACACCTCTTCTTCTACACTCAGCTGCGGCCCACCTGTCCAGCGCGGAAAACAAAATACACTCGCTTGTGAGATTTAAAGTTTTGCGCTTGGCCAGTTTGCTAACTTCTTTGAGTGAGAGTTCCTCAAAACAATCCTGACACAGTACTGATGTAGGGTGCGTGTCGATTACAGATAGACATTTCATCAGAAGAGAGGTGCATGCTTCAGCTGTATCAAACAAACAAAATATCGAAAAGATGTAAAAGTTTAAACAATTCTCTAATTGGGCGCACGTTGAAAGAAAAAAATATTTTATAATAAAAATATAAAAACCTTCTTTAGTTATTATTTTAAGTGCTTTTAAAGATTAAAAATAAGGAACTATATAATGCGTGATATATCTGTAATGTACGCTCTAGCAAGCAAGAAACATTATATCAATCTTTTAAAACATTGAGTTTATGTAAATTTTATAAAAAAGTTTACTATAATATATTGTATAAATGTTTATGTGTTGTTATTTGATAATATTATATTTTTCAATATTAAAAATATAATATAAAAATATTATTTTTAATTATTGTCATTTTTTTTGTGTTTTTGTAACGTTATTGGATTATCAAAAAAATTTTAAGTTTGTTTAAAGTTTTAATCGCAAAATTTATTCTAACTCCTTATAATAAGAAAAAAGAATTAAGAAGAAATCAAATTAAATAAATGTCATTTTGATAAATAATTTTTTGTCATCTTGTGAGTAGCTAGTAGTATTCTATTGGTGCAGTATTTTTGTGACCTTTGATTAAAGAACTTCTCTAGGTGATTTTCACAGTCTAGCAAACGCAAATTAACTATTTAAAAAGTTTGTAAAGAATAAAATAAATGGTAATCTATGGTACTCTCTATGTCCGGATTATATTGATGCATTAGAATTCTTAAGATCTGTTAATTTTTTGTTGAGTTACCAAAGATGTGACTTAGTGTATTATGATGGAAAACAATTTCTCTTCTTCTGTTGACCAAATCTGGTCTCTTTTCCTCAATTACCTGCGTCACTCTCATTAATTACACAGCCACACAAAAAAAAAAATTTCTTTGGCCTGGGGATCAGACCATGTTTATTATATGTTTTTGGGATCGCTGAATCCGAATCCGAGGTCCATTAAACCCCATCGGGTCGGAGTTCCGCCATAACCTCAAAAAACACCATAATCTGAGCTCGAAACCCAT
>NW_018023410.1:0-1466 GCF_002006095.1 Pseudomyrmex gracilis | reverse complement strand
ATTGGTTTTTGTGTTTATGGCTTGAATCAAAAGATTATATGGGTTTCGAGCTCAGATTATGGTGTTTTTTGAGGTTATGGCGGAACCCCGACCCGATAGGGTTTAATGGACCTCGGATTCGGATTCAGCGACCCCAAAANCATATAATAAACATGGTCTGATCCCCAGGCCAAAGAAATTTTTTTCTTTTGTGTGGCTGTGTTATGAATAGTAAACATTAGAATCAACAGTTTTGCTAGATAGAAACAACTCGTAATAGAGTAAAGGTGCAATCTCATACACTGTTATTTTTTATGTAACGCGTATCGCATAAACAAAAAGATTACGTGTTTTGAATGATGTTACGCAAAATTGAATGTCTTTAGTGCACATGGAAAAATAGCAGCAACGTATAATTAATAATATTGTTCTATTTTCTTGGAACGTTTAAACAGAAATATTGAACGTTGCACTTCATTGAATACGCGTGTATCTAGTACGCAAAGTTTTCATTTATGTGAACGAAGAAAAAAAACTTTGCGTAAAGACACACACATGTATACAAGGTATCTGAAAAACTTTGACATAGCTGAAGTGTGAAGACTATATGACAATCTATCTAGATTGGGTCAATCTGAACAGAAAAGTCTTGTATTATTTTGCGAAATTTGCTATAGTTATGGAGTGATTAATTAATATATGTGACGTAATGAGCGAGTAAAAAGCAATAATCCGAACTCAGTAAGCATGTATGATTTTCAGTTGTAAAACAAAATAGTATATTTTATACAATTTCCTAAAAGATGAAGAGAGCAAGTGGCAAGTGACACAGCTTTTTGCAATCAGCTGCTTTTCACAAAACATTTGTTTCACTGAAAATTATACACGCCTACAGAGCTCAGATCATCGCTTTTCATGCGCTCATTAGATTACATGTATTAATTAATCACTTAATAACTATTGCAAATTTTGCAAAATGGTAAGACTTTTTGGTTCAGATTATTTTAATCACGCAATCAATGCCCACGCGCCGATACGACGTTCCGCGCTACATAAATTAATGTATCTCTCCCAGTAATAATAATTTCTCCATTAATTAAAAACATGTTTTTTTTATAGAAAATTTGACGTAGAATACGATGTTTGTATTAAAAAATCGTTAAATTTTGGGGACCATGGTTAAAACTCGATTTAAACATTTAAATTGTTAATAACAATATGAAATTGTTTATAAATTTTTTTGTAAATATTTTTTTCTTAAAATTCACTTTCTTATCTTCAAAATGAAAAAAAAAGTTTACTCTAGCTTAAAAAGAACCGGAGTTATGAGTGTTTGAAAATGAGTCTCCAAGGCAAAAATCACGAAAATCTCAAATTTTCAACCCCCCTATCTAAAAAAAAAAAAAAAAAAATCCTCAAACAAGTATATTTTTTTTTCGATGTAGAACCCATACAAAAAGTTTCAGCCAAATAAAAAATGTGTCGGT
>NW_018023409.1:8742-12645 GCF_002006095.1 Pseudomyrmex gracilis | reverse complement strand
ATATTGTTTGTGCACCCAGAAATTATTTCTATCCATTATATAAAACGTACATACCTTGGAGTCGCCATAGTGTCCCAACGTCGTACTACTGTCACCATATTGTTGCGTGACGTCATTACACGCTCCACCATATTGCCATGTGACGTCGTCAAGCTGCCATATTGTTGCGTAGCGTCATTTTGTTGCTCCACGTTGTCATAGTGTCCCGCGTGACGTCATATCCTGTGACGTCAGAGCCACGCCACCGCGTGACGTCATATCATGTGACGTCATATCCTGTGACGTCCCCTGTGACGTCACACCGCGCGTCCCCCTCCCCTCCCCGTGTGACGTTATACCTCCCTCCATCAGTGACGTCATACCGCCTCTCCGCATGACGTCATTACCCCTCTCCCTCCCCTCCCCTGTGTGACGTCACTTCTCCCCCTGTGACGTCATACCCCGCACCCCTCTCGGAGCTCCTGAATTAGAACTCCCATATATACACTACTCGCAGAGCATTATTTTGCTGCAAATTGCGGGTGACAATTGTGGTAACTTATTACGCTTTGAATATCTGGTAAAGTAAAAAGTAAGAAGAAATGTTAGTGAATAGTAAAAAACAGTAACAGCACTTTGAATCTGGTTTCAACTTGCACGCGAGAATCAGCGAGAAGCAAAATGGGAGACACGAGATGCTGCTTTTTACTGTGTATGGATTGAATACTTTGCAAAGAGAATTCAAATGATTTTATCCTGCTATTAACCACTTGCGGTGGAAAGACGTGCCACGCGCGTCGAGATGCTTCTGTTACCGGAACGCCAGCGACGTGTTACACACGTCGTCAGGCGATTGTTGCAGAAAAGAAAATGACGTACGTGTCACGTCAACTGTGACGCATTTAGTTATTAATAAATAAGATTAGTATTTATACATATGTAATTTTATCATCAGTTGATGCGTCTTTATATTCTCTTCTGGAACCCCCTGAACGCTGCCTGAACGCGCCCCGAAGTGATTTGCACTCGACTGTTCTGGCACGCGCAACCGTAAATTTCTTTGCACCGCAAGTGGTTAAACTATGTGGAAATGGAACAAATATCAGTTGGCTCAATGCTGACGCGTGGAAGAAATTTCAAGACATGTCGTTAATAAGNTTGTACTTAGATGGAGGTAAATAAGACGGAGCCAATTGTAATAAATAATATCAAAATCGCATTTACTACGGCGTATGGAGCAAAAACCATATTAATTTCACACAAAGAGTCTGAAGAAAAAATGACAACCTAGAGCGATACAGCTAAAGAAGAAGAAGATTTGGAATGTTCTAAAGCGAAGAAGCAAAAGATATTCTCTGCTTCCATCGTTATGCAAAAACCAATATTTCTCAGTCTGCAGAATATAGCGTAATGTGTTAATGCGTATATGAAACACTTAGAGACATTAGCGAGTAGTGTTACCGAATGTTCTAAGTACTTAATACAGGAAACAGAATTGTTACTCTCGAAAGTTTATATAAACGCAGAGATAATCAAATTAACAATCAGCGGTAATTACAGCGATATCAAACGGACTGTACGGACGCAAATTAAAAATTTAGCGTTGTTAAATACGTAGTTTAGCTTGGTATTTCTCGAAATAAGTACGATTTATTTGGACGATATTTTGTTCACATTATTTTAGCAAAGCGTTAGAAATAATGACTTCTCTAGTTTTGATTGTATACAAAAATTATGTTTTAATGTGGATAAAAAAAAATAAAAAGTATAGTCTTTTTAATAAAATAAATACATGAGTATATTGTTTTTTATTAATTCCCGAACCTGTTCTATTCGTACGCGCGTTATTCTGGAAAGACGAAAATTAAAAAGATTTTTGCGCCGTTTGTGCGCGCATAGAAAATAAATGATAAATTCCTTGATATAAGTTGTTTTTATATTGTGCATCCTGACGCAGCGTGTCTTCACGTATACGGCTATGTCAAAGATTTTTTACAGGCGGGATTGAAGTCGTAAATTTTTGTATATCTCAAGTCCTGTGATCCTCTGTTACGGTTCGGAATGTAGTTAGTGTTACACGTTTTAGGGAAACACAATTAAGGGCGTCTTTTATCCCGATAACAAATGACAGAAACTATGTCTGAGTAACAGATATGCAAGTCGTCTCCATTTATTACACTCCGTTCTAAAATTTTTGACAGCGCTATGGAAAACCACCGCGCGTAAACGACGTTTTTCATCTGATGACAAAAAATGTCAGAAACTCGATAAGATTTCTAGAGTACCTGATGTTTTGTCACTTTGCGATATCTTGGTTCCAACCGCTTGTGATTTTTAGGGTGAAGCGAGGTATAAAAGTTCTGATGCAACGAGAACAAAACAGTCTGTTTTCAGAGCAAGAAGGGTAAGTATATTTTAAAAGTTTTAAACGTGATTGAAGATAAACGCAAAATGTCGGGTAGTAATATTAGAGAAATAATTGTATTCACGATACAGTATAATCCACTGCTTGGAGACTTACACAAACTAACGGCATTTATAGTAAACGGTAGAGATAATATCAAAGTGTTTGAAAATTTTGCGTTTTGCGTACCAAATTCGCTTCTTGCGCTGATGCATAACGCGGGATTCTTTGCTGAAGATCATTGCCCGCTGCATATTGCGTGCAAAGCAGCAGAACTTCGCACAACAATTAACCACAAGAAGGAAGACGTGCGCATGGTAGCTGATGACGACAATAAGTATCACATTTTTATAGTCTTGTAAATTTATTATGCTTACAGATTCTGATATAATGAGTAAGTAATTTTTATTTTAGTGAACAAAATTGTCGAGATGCCGGATATGGTGCGAATACCGGAGCCGAGGATACATTGTCTTGCTGTTGCTTCACGACAGCAGCACCAGCAGCAGCAGCAGCAAGACACGAGCAAAGTGGAGAGCCGCGGAACTCGACGCTGCTTGTACTCCATCGTTCTCGCCCGATAGCGCGAGTATTGCCAATGCAGCCGAGATATCGCCTTTCTCTAGGCGACGACGAGAAGGGATTCGAGAAGAAGAAAAAGCAACTGAGCTTCCTTTGCGTAAGTATAAGTAAACCAAAAATTAATAAAGTAACAGAGGTAATCCTCAGGTTCAGTTCTATTAAAAAATTCTTGATTGTGAAAGAAGGCTTCTGAACTAAATGCAGGAAGTTTTGCACAATGAATATATCTTCTAGATTAAGAACAAACGTTTCGACTATTTATTTTTAGTCATCCTCAGTGTTCTACATAATTTGAACAATAATAAAACAAGCAAATTAAGAAATTTTCTATCAAAATGTTATAATATGAACAAGATTACATACTTTGAATTCAACCATCACTCAAATATTACACAGTTATAATCTTGGTTATTACTTCAAAACTAAGCGAGCACATTGCTTTATCTCCTTTTTATTNGGTAGATTCAAGGTATGTTTACAAAATTTATTGTTGAGTATTTTTCTTTATTGTGTCCAAAAGCAGTAAATACACAATATCTAACAATTCCGTGTCTGTCATCTTGTTTAGGGTGTTATTATGAATTTTAAGTTGTAGCACTTTTGAGTCTTTTACTATAATTAGGTACACTATCTAAAATGCTAGTGGAGTCCCAATCTATTTTGTGTCCTGTTTTGATATAATGTTCCGCTATTACTAAGTTTTGATTTTTAAATTTTACATAATTTTTGTGTTTGTTAATTCTACTATTCAATTTTCTTTTAGTTTGATCCACATAGCAGTATTGGCACGAGCTGCAGGCAATACGGTATACAATATTTCTTTGTTGGTGTGGGTCTATTTGATTTTTATGTGATTTAATATATCTATTTAATTGTTGAATATTTCTATAAGATAATCTTGTATCTGGAACTTTTAGAGAATTAAAACCGTTTTTATT
>NW_018023409.1:2974-8082 GCF_002006095.1 Pseudomyrmex gracilis | reverse complement strand
GGTGTCGAATCGTACGGTGTCGAATAATTTGGTGTCGAATCGTACGGTGTCGAATAATTTGATGTTGAATAAATCTGTGTCCAATAATTTTGTGTCCAATAATTTGGTGTCGAATCAATCGGTGTCGAATCGTACTGTGGTCAAACGGAACACGCCCGAGTGCAGGGGGGTCAGAAAAGAATAGGATTAGTATAGTAGAGGACGGATTGAGAAGGCGAACGGAGTGGCAGGTTAGGCATAGAGCAGGAAGAGGATAGAAAGGAAAGCAGAGTAAGAAAAAAGTTACTAGGGCCTGGAGGCTAGGGAATTAAAGGTAGCGCACAGGCAGTAGGAGAGGAGAGTGATTGTTGGAGGAGACGGGTAATAAAAATAGAAAGCTGAGAGGGATAGAAAAGAGAGAGAGGAATAGAAGTGTTAGTGTGGGGAACTTAGAGGACTTTATTTTGAGAAATAGGAAAAGAGATATGAGAAGGGAGGACGGAGTATTTGCGGTGAGCAAAAAAACGCAGAGATCGCCTAGTGTGCAGAAGGACGCAGGAATGCAGAAGAGGAAAGAGAGGGTTAACGGAGATGCAGAGGGAGGAGGGGAGGAAAAAGCGTTAGAAGCGTTAGGATTAGAGAGGAAAGATTGGAAGGAAGAGATGAGGGAAATAATGATGGAAATGAGGGAAGGAATGAAAGAAGTAAAAAAAGAGATAAAAAAAAGAGATAATGGAACAGGGAAGAAGCATAAAGGAGGAGGTAGAGAGGCTGAGAAAAGACATGAAAGAGAGCGAGAAGAGATGGAGGGAGGAAAGAGAAAAGTTAGGGGAAAGCATAAAAGAGCTAGAAGAAAGAGTGAGGGAACTGGAATTAGGATGGAAAAAGAGAAGGAAGGTGGGAGGGAAAGAGAAAAAAGGCGGAGAGGAAAGGGAGAAGGATGAGATAATAAGTAGTGATATAGGGCCGGTTCTAACTCAGGAGCTCCGAGGAGGTGCGGGGTATGACGTCACAAAGAGAGGGGTGACGTCACACACGGGAGGGCATGAAGAGGAGGTAATGACGTCACAGGGGAAGGGGTAATGACGTCATGCAAGGAGGGGGTATGACGTCACACCTGGGGGAGTATGACGTCACAGGTGGGGGGTATGACGTCACGCGGGAGGATATGACGTCACGCGGGGAGGGGGATATGACGTCACGAAACTATGACGTCACGCGGGGGCGTGGCTCTGACGTCACTATGACGTCACACGGGGGCGTGGCTCTGACGTCACAGGATATGACGTCACTATAACGTCACGCGACATTATGGCGACTTCACGCGGCGGATTCCGTTATGGCAATTTCACAACGCAATATGGCGGTTCGACAAAATGGCGTCACAGGATATGACGCGGCAGGCACCGGTATGGCGGCTGCAATATAGCGGCAACTTCAAGGTATGTATTTTTACTATATGCATGGTATATACTTCTTAATGCTGTGCGACAATACCGCGTCTCCAAGATGTATATATCTACATTTTGGTATATATGTACATTTTGTTTTATATACCAGAAATATGAAAAAACATGCTTAGGTCAACTAGAAAGGTATATCTATGTTTTGGTATGTATGTACATGTTTTTTATATAACAGAAATATGAAAAAACATGCTTAGGACAACTATGTAATGTAACCTTATACGCAGTTTTTAGCGAGAGCGCGCAAAGTTGCGGAGTTGCAGTTTTTAGCGAGAAGTAACAAAGACGTACTATTCACTTTTATATTCAAATTTTAATAAGATTTTTGTACATATTATTTACATGCGTCGCACATAATATCTTTTAAAGCGCACGCTAGTAATTCACAATCTATAATCGCGCTACTATCATACACTCCACTCTGACATATAGCTGGTGCAACATTGCTTACATCAGCTATGTTTTGTTCTCGTAGAACGCGAACAAACTGTGCAAACTTTGTATTTACTACATGAGTATGTTCTGCCAACCAATAATACATATTTTCAATACACGAATTTAAAGTTAACAAAAATTTTACGGTGAGTGGTTTCATGTATAAACACTTATTGTTTACTGTAAATTTTACAACTCGTGCATCGCGAATAACGACAGTTAGTGCTAAATCGCGAAGCCACAAAGTTGCAGACGCATCGGTCGATTGTAGTAGTTGATGAATATCCGTCTGCTTCTGGATGATCGTTTGCCATGTGGAAAATGGTATAAGCAATGAATTGCCACGGTTTTCTCCGATAACGGATCTCCACATACGAGATTGGACCGACACTTATTCCAATCTCAATGTATTTGTACGCTGTTGATGTTAACGCGTACCGTCTTCCCAAAATGCGAGTCGCCTGATGTGGTGGAGACGCTGTTGGCACACTTTAACAATATGTGTGAATAAAGTATATGCCAGAATCAAGTAAAGCGACAATTTACTTACTTGCTGCGTGCAACCTTCGTCTCACCGTTGTATTTTCCGCTAGTCGCTACGGTATACATTGTATCTTCTTGAAACCGCGATCGAAAATTGACTGATGCGGTGTCGCGTAATAACTTTCTTAAATATTGCCCAGTCCCACCACTTTGGATTAGAAAAGTGATGATGGCATCAAATATTATGACTCATTCTATATTATATTAAATGCACTTTTGTTTGTCGGATATCAAATTTCACCGATTTGATCAAGTATTAAAGTAACATAATCCTATATTAAAAAATGCTGATGATAGCAAAAAATTGCTAACTGCGTATTAGAGAAAAAATGATTGGTGAAATGACTCATAAATTCTGCAAAATATGCACTTTTGTTTGCCGGATATCAAATTTCATTGATTTGATCACGTATTAAAGTAACATAATNATTGGTGAAATGACTCATAAATTCTGCAAAATATGCACTTTTGTTTGCCGGATATCAAATTTCATTGATTTGATCACGTATTAAAGTAACATAATCCTATCTTAAAAAATGCTGATAATAGCAAAAAACTTGCTGCGTATTCGAAAATAACAATTGTGCAATCGCTATATATGTCTCATAAATTCTGCAAAAAAGCACTTCTGTCGGATATCAGATGTCATCGTTGTTATCACGTAGTCCAAGTTATATTTTGCAAACATTGCACTTTCTTTTGTGTATCAAATGTTACTTCTATTAAACAAAGACAGCATCAACAAAATTGCAGCATCAGCACAAAATATACTATAAAAAGGCAAAATCGTCTCGTAAAATTAGTATTTCATCAGAACATAGAGTGAGTGATCAATCAGTGTGTTTCTTTTCGAAGACACAGTGTTAAAAAAGTGACAAAATGGAAACTATTATGCAATTAGAGCGCAATGTATTGGAGCAGTCGACTCGTTTAAACTCGCAATAAGAGTTTGTTGCATGGGAACAGCGATGTAAAGAATGTCTCGAATTATTAGAAGAACATAGTCGGAACAAACGTCCACGACTGTCTGTAGGAGTCGGGCAATCACTAGTCGCTAGAATTGCGCGACTCGAAGGAGTAAAAGACTCACTGCGTCGACAGTTTGCATACATTGGCGCCGGACATGGTCTCACATGGCGAGAAATAGACACCGCTTTTGAAAGTAGAATAATGACAGGTGTTATCATTAACGAAAATCATATCAAACCTCGTCATTTTCTCGAACACGCGAAAAGCACGGTGTTGGAAAAAGTACAAAATGCATTGAGAAACACAATAGTCTGAAAATCAATACAGCGTAAATGTATTTCAATCTGAAATACATTTTGATATGGTACAAGTTAAATCATGTACTTTGCAAATACGTTTTTTTGAAATTGTAATATAAGTAAGATCAGGTCTATATTGTTTTTGTAATTTGTTATATTCTTTAATAGCAAGCTCACTTGCTTTTACAGACAAAGGATCATAATTTATAAGATGTAGTCCATTCAGCGTAGTTACTCATGAAAGAGCAACATATACAAAATTTCCGGCATCCACAACGGCGTTTTAAACTCAGTCCTTGACTTTTATGAATAGTCATTCCATAACTTAGACATATAGGAAATTGTTTTCTTATAACAAACGCTGTACCAATCGTGCCATTCACAAGACCTAAGGTGACATCAATATTTTTTTTAATTATTATACGTGCTCCTTTTTTTACAATAATAATTTTCGCTAATCCAGCTTTTCGAGATGAATCTTCATCGTTTTTATTTAATATTTTTAAAACTTTATTTTTTGAAAATGGTGCGCAGTCTGATACGTCATAAGCAACAAGTTTTATTTCGCGCGTCTGAAGAAATACGACTTAACATTGCCGTATTTAAAACATCACACATTGCACATGTTGGAAGTAACCAAACTGCATTTACTGGCAACTTTTCTAAATAATTACATAATTTATATAATCGGTCATCACAAATAATGTCAGTAAATTTTATGCTTTTTGTCATTAAAGTGGTTGTATCTGAATCTATTACTGTTGCTATGCAAAATCTCGATAATATCTTAAGTAACACAGCCTGGCTATATTTGCTGTAAAAGCACAAATGTAACTAGTACAACGTTATGCCAGCCTTATTTACAGCTGATTGGCTGCAAATGGTACTTTGCTGGATTTTTACCTGTAAAAGCACCGTGACAGCTAACAAAAAAAGTCAAATTATAGCCACAGCTATTTTAGCTGTATTAATAACTATAAAGTCGTTCTGACAGTAATACTAAAAATCACAAGGCAGCCACAGCTATTTTATCTACAGGGTCCGCCACTTAAATCCGGACAAATTTGAATTTGACATTCCCATCATATTAGAATGCAGCAGTAGGTGCCATATGACCTAAAGATAGGTTAGAGACGTCGATAAGACATTAATAACCTTAAAATGNCCGAGTCGTTCAGGAAGACGCCGGAATATAATCGAAGAGCGGCGGTTATTGAAGGTGTCCGCGCCGGAAGAACGCCAAACGAAATTATTAAGTTCTTCGGATATTCCAGGTCGACGGTGTATGATATTGTCCAGAGATACGCGGCCTCGGAGGAGTCCGAGGAGAGTTCTTGTACTCCGGCGAGAAAAATACATGTAAGGGAGAAGGCNATACGGACTCCGGAACTCATTAAAAGAGCACAAGAGGCACATG
>NW_018023409.1:0-2465 GCF_002006095.1 Pseudomyrmex gracilis | reverse complement strand
ATTGAAGCGGTGATCGAGGCGCAGGGCGGATACATTGAGTAAAATGTCTCAGAAAAGATCCCTTAACCCAGCTATAAAGCAGTCTATTTATGTTTTTTCATATTTTCTGTAATAAACAATTTTTTCGAGAATAAAATGTTTGTCCGGATTTAAGTGGCGGACCCTGTATATTTACCCTTAGCGCTCCGCACGTTATTGTACCACTGCTTGTGAATATTTTTGATTTTGTTTATTTTATACATGCACTTTTTTTGTAAATAACAATTTTGTAAATAACAATTGCCAACGCCGACGATTCCGTAGCATCTTAAACGTAATCATGCTAAAAACATTTGGCTCCGCAGCGGAGCCTACGGAGTTACGGAACAAATGACGGATGGCTCCGTAACGGAGCCAACGGAGCGCTAAGGGTTAATAGCTGAAAAGTCGTTGTGACAGCAATACCAAAAACCAAAATTTAACCACAGCTATTTTAGCTGTATTAATAGCTGTAAAGTCATTGGGCAGAGCACCGATAACACAGATTTCTTTTGCGCAGATCAACAGTTGCACAGATCCTGTTTGCCAAGATTCCGTTTGCACAAAAAACATTTTACAGATCTCGATTACACATAGTCGTTATTATTACATTTGCGAAGTAAATATTTTGTTCATATCACACAGATATAGTACATATGTGAGCGGGGGAGGAGCGGAGCCCCTTCCCCTGCACCCCCTCTCCGAAAAATCTAAGCTAAACTAATCTATAATATGTCTGTGCAATCGGGATCTGTACAAAAGTTTTCTGTGCAAACGGAATCTTGGCGAACGGAATCTGTGTAACTGTTGATCTGTGCTAAAGGAATCTTGGATATCGGGATCCTCCCAAGTCATTGTGACAAACATACATAATAAACGCCACAGTTCAACCACAGCTATTTTAACCGATTAGTTGATATAAAATCGTTGTGACAGTAAAAACAAAAGCTAAAATTCAATCATAGCTATTTTGTTATAAAACTGGCCCAAATAACACATAGAGCTTTAAAATATTTGTGATAGTGTTGTTGCCACTTAAACAGCAGCATTTTTGTGCGCTTGATCATAGCTACGTTCTAACTTTACAATAAAACTGATAGTCACATTACTCTTTGATTTTGCTGTGACATACAACTTACAGATATTTTGGTTGCAATTTAGTTTCTATGCGTGCGGTAACAACTTACGGTGTACGTGCATGATTTTCTATATACCGCACATGTATTTATAACATTAGAATTATTACGTGATTGATCGATTGTTCGATTTGATTAATGCGATGTCTTCCATGCAAGATCAGCAATTTGTTATTACTGTAAAACGATTTTTATATAACTTAAGCGATCTTTACATAACCTAAACCTAAACCTAAACAATTTTTACATAAACTTGACAGTTATATAGTATAACGCAAAACTCGTTTTGTGCTGTGTGGAAAAAAGCAAAATTTAAAAACTGTTCATAACCGTAGAAACGATTGAAGATGGTGAAGTTAATTTATGTGTTGTTCCCGAAAGTTGGGAGAAGAACGGAATTTTATTTTGGCCGCCAGGACGAAAAACACCGAACCTTCGAAAAGATAACAGCATTTTGCCAGATTTTAATAATTGGTCAAAACAAAAATGCACCGTGATAAGGAAGAATTTTACCACATTTCAAGCCGCTATTAAAGCAAAAAAATATTTAAGTCGATTTAATGATACCGAGGATGAAGAAAAGTAAGTACACATATTGAAATTTACTTGTAATATAAATTAGTATGTATGTACAACTAAATTGACTACATATTACTGAAAATTAAATTAAATCGTTTTTTAAAAACTATATTACATTTGCATATTTATAAAAAATCGTTTTAGAAATTTTTTGTATAACAGAATCTCTTAAACTGGATTTGTGCATGTTTTACTGATTTGTGCATTAATTAATATATTATATGTTATTAATATATGTTAATATATTATATGTTATTAAATTTAAGAATTATTTAAAACATATTTGGTTACATTTTGGAACAGGTATTTGGCGCAGAAGTATTTAAAATAAACAGCGATTTTAAAAGAAACTTAATGATTTGATTGATTGTAATAACAAAATAACAGAAAATAATAATGTACAGAATAACATAAACGTGCCAAAAAATGTAGAAAATCATCCAGTCGATAATGGTCCAATTCAATTCGTTTAAATTCAAAACAGTAATTCACAGGAATCGAGAACTACGATGGAAGTTACAGATGCAATTGTGATTGAGAATGACGAAATTTCTACATTGCCCTTAAATAATTCTTAAGAATTATTAGAGATTGTTCAAGGTATATTCAAATTATACTAAAAATCCATTTGGTAGACAATTTGTAATATCATGGATATCAGTGTTGGATGCAGTGCCCAACATGGATTTTATTTATAGTTTTGTTCGAAATTCTCGATAGATTTTTCAGATT
>NW_018023408.1:7202-12697 GCF_002006095.1 Pseudomyrmex gracilis | reverse complement strand
CGTGGACATAGCCATACGTATCGACAAGTCGCTCGTGGACATCGCTACGTAGTTGCCAATGTGCACCACCCATGGACATGCGCTAGCTTACGGGCCGGTATAGCGATCGTAAAAACTCTTATGGGCCTGGCCACTCTCAGGCTTCTCTCTGCTATAACACACACATACACACACGTACGCACGCGCGCGCGCACACACACGCACATACATACCCAGATAGCCAAATGTGAAAACTCAATATAAAGCAAATCATTGTATAGATTAAGTTGCTCGCCAATTGCTGTTGTGTTGTTTTTATTTAACGCAACGAAAATGTTTTTGTCAATTCAGTATCAATATGCTGAGTTTTATTATCAATCAATTGTTGTAGCCAATGTTTAGAACATGTGAGTCAGCAATATGTGAGCAATATATGAGCAATAATTTTTATTCTTAAGTTGAGAAAAATAATATAAGTTTATTGCCGATGAGTTGTTGAGAACTTGCTGTTATTATATTTTGAAAACTATTGTTGGCAAGAACATACTGAAAAGAGGATACACCCTTTTGTTACATTGCTGAAAACATATGAGTAATATTTGTGGCAAGTTATCAACAACTTGCACTCAGTTGGCTATCTGGGTATATATATAGTGTCTGAAAAATGTTGATCATGCCAAAATATGAAGATAGATTGGATCTACAAAAAGTCTGTGCTTTTGTAAACTTTGCAATAGTTATTGAGTAATTAATTAATACATGTATTAACATACATGCATTAATATTATAACTATTGTGAATTTTGCAAAATAATATATGTCTTTTCGGTTTAGTTAGATTAATCCAATCTATCTTTACACTTCTTGGTTAAAATTTGTCACTCTTTATATATATGTTTAAGAATTTTGAGAAATTTTAGATGCATCAAATAACATAATTATATTACACGAAGGTATTTATATTGTTTTAGACGACGTTGTTACCTTGTTAACGTAATTTTTCATGTTTACAATGACATTTGTAATGTACTTCCTGTTAATATTTATAGTAACTTTTTTTCAACGCAACTTGTTTCTCTTCATAATTTTTACAATAGAGAATCTTTTAGACTTAAGAAAAAGTTTTTATGGCTACAGAAAAAAACATGTTAAATTACAATTAGAGAGCATAAATAGTGCCAACATAAGATATTTTTGTAAAATTCCAAATTATTTCGATAGACGGGGTGGAATGCTTTTCCGCTTTGCTAATGTCAAAAAGAGTGCGCATAGTGATAACAGTTTTGTGTTCTTGTTTGAACGGTCTCCTTTTTCTTCGTCTGAGACGGTGTTGGAGACCACTATTTTTGCCCGGGACTTCGCGGTAAATACTAACTACGATCCGTTGATTCTCCGGGACGGATGTTTTGTTAATATGTCATCGGTTGACATTCCTTCTCTTGTTGTTGGCTTACTCCAACTTGGTGAGGGCTTTTGTTTGCCTCCGCCGGTTGATGGCGAACCGTTAGTTGTTGATGCCATAAAACACTTAGAAAATAACGTTAGAAATCTCCATCCTTAAAAAAAATGAAGTTTAGAAATTTTTTGTTCCTATTTTTAATAAAATGCTCACAAATCGTGAAAAACGTTCTAATATAGATAAGAGCATCCTGTCTGCTTTGTCAGCTACAAAATTGTTTTTTAAGGATAATAAAGATGTTCTTATTACTAGAGCTGACAAAGGAAATACTGTTGTTGCGTTAGACAAAACATCATATAACGAAAAAATGTCAACACTTTTATCAGATACCGATACGTATGTTGAGTTAAAGCGTAACCCGATTAACAGAATTTTAAATAATTTGCAAGAACTTTTAAGAAGATGGTTGTATAAAAAATATATTTCCAATAATGTTTATAAGTACCTTAATGTTTCTAAGGCTGTTATTCCGAGAGCTTATGGCCTTCCAAAGATCCATAAGCCGGATTGTCCTTTGAGATTAATTGTCTCGTCCATCGACTCCCCGTTACATCGGTTTGCAGTTTTTTTAAATCGCATTATTTTTAAGAGCCTTCCGCCTGCCTCTAGTCATATTGCTAATAGTTTCTCATTGGTTGAAAAGTTGTCTGGCATATACATTGACGATTGTTTTGACTTAATTTCATTGGACGCGATATCTCTTTTTACAAATGTTCCGATTGAGTTGGTTGTCGATGGTCTTACTAAAAGATGGCAGTTTATAAAAAAAGAGACAATTTTACCTTGGACGAATTTTTGATTGGTGTTTGCCTTGTCTTGAACTCGACATATTTTGTTTTTAATGGTAAATTTTATAGACAAATCTTTGGAGCTCCGATGGGATCTCTACTTTCTCCCATTATGGCAGATGTTGTTCTACAGAATCTTGAGGAGCTCTTTCTCTCCAGACTTTCCTTTATTCCACCTTTTTATGTCAGATATGTTGATGACATAGCTTTGGCGATCCCGAATTCTTGCTATGGTGAGATTCTCGACGTTTTCAACTCTTATCATAAGTGTTTATAATTCTCGATTGAATCTGAAGTCAATGGCTCTTTAAACTTTTTAGACATTACACTTATCTCAACCAATAACCATATTATTACTGATTAGTATCATAAGCCGACCTTTTCTGATCGTTATTTAAATTTTTACTCCTACCATCTATTATGCCAAAAAATTGGAACCATAATTGGTTTAATCGATCGAGTCTTTCTGCTGTCACATCCTAAGTTCCATAAAAATAACCTTAGTTTTGCTATTGACATCCTTCTAAAAAATGGTTATGAATTAGAATTGTTGTTTGAGATAAGTAGAAAGCGTCTGAAGGGTCTTTTCCTTGGGACTGTGGGTGTAAATGGGCGTCTGAAGAGAGCTCTAGATGGAGAGGACTCAAAAAATTTTTTTACTTTTCCGTTTTCCCGGTCATTTTCAAAAGATTTGACTGATTTTGTTAATTCTGTGGATGGTATGCGTGTCGCGTTTACTAATTCGGGCAATTTGTCAAGATTTATTAGAGTGCATAAAGACCAACTTTCACATAATATGAAGTCGGATGTGGTTTACCACATTAAATGCAAAGATTGCTCTGCATCTTATGTTGGTCAAACGAAAAGATTTATTTGTTCTCGTATATCTGACCATAAAAACCACATCCGTCGTAACACCTCGCAGAGTTCGGTCATCACTGATCATAGATTGGAGCACTCACATGATTTTGACTGGAGCACTCTTTTTCTAAACGTTATGATATCTGAAATGTTCTATATTAAGAAGCAAAGTAATAGTTTGAATCTGCAGAGCGACACGGAGTTTTTAGACGATGTATATTTACCTTTAGTTGATATGTTAATGTGTTTATAACTCTCTTTTCCGTGTTATTGACAGCTTTTGTTTTCCCCCTCTTTACTTGTTTTTACTTGTGTCCTTACCGTACATTTTTTGTCAATAATATTCAATCTGTCGATTTCTTGAAACGTTATCTCCGCTCTTGCTTTATAATTTACTGAACTTTTTGATAAGTTTTATTTTATAACTTCATGTTTGACTACAATGAAAATCATGTTTTTAACATGTTTTTCTCTTTTTTTAATTGTGTTAATTCTATCTTGGTGGTAATGCAGTGATTTGTTCGGTTTTTGTGACACATGTAAGTTTCTTGACTTTTATATTTTATTTTTAAGTAGATTTGCATACTGATATTCTTTTTTGTTAACTGTAGGTCATGTATTGTTATTTTCTGAAGAGGATTCAATAAAAGAATCGAAACGTAAATCTATTTTTTGGAATTATTTTTTTGCACATCGTCAGCAGTGCCTAAGGCTCATATTGGCCCTTTTAACGACTTATTTTGAAATATTGAAAACTTATTGCTTTATTGTAATATATATATATATATATACACAGGATGTCTCAGACTACCCGTGCCACCTACTTCAAAACGAGGGAAATGGTTATTTTGAAAAATATTTCAGTTTTAGACAAAAGTTGTGAGGAACAAGTAATGTATTACACTGGCATATGCGATTGACTTTGAGTGGCATCGTGAAGATCATGTCAACTTGAATTTTTTAAATAAAAATTCTTGTGTGAATGTTTATTCCATATTTTTGTAGCTGACGTCAAAGTGTTTTCAAAACACTGCTTACAAACTTTTTTTACTTCATCTTTCTGAGTTATAAGACTTCAAAATTTCAGTATCGTCGACATTAGCATTACCCAAGATGTACTGTGTAGAGGTCGTACGGATTTACATATCTTCAAAGTAAATATAAATTGAAGAAGTGTAAGTCCGATCGTGCGACTTCTACACAGTACATCTTGAGTAATGCTAACGTCGGTGCTGAAATTTTGTAGTCTTATAACAAAAAGATCTGAAGTAAAAAAAGTTTGTAAGCAGTGTTTCGAAAACACCTTGACGTCAGCTACAAAAATATGGAATAAACATTAAGAGTTTTTATTTAAAAAATTCAAGTTGACCTTGACATGACCTTCACGATGCTACTCAAGGTCAATCGCATATGCCAGTGTAATGCATTACTTGTTTCCTAAAAATTTTGTCTAAAACATTTTTCCCTATAATAACCATTTCCCTCGTTTTTAAGTAGGTGACGCGGGTGGTCTGAGACACTATACTGTATACAAAATATCCCATAATGACCGTCTCACCGCTTGTAAGCAAAAAGAAGAGGTTATTCTAAGACGGTAAGCAAAGGAGCAAGCAACGTTCGAGGGATAAGAAACCACTGCTCTTCGCGATCAGCTGACAATCACACACGCCTACAGAGTCAGAACCATTGCTTCTCATTGGCACACATTTATTACTTTGTATCTCATTAACTATTGCAAATTTCGCAAATAACTTTTTTACTCAGTTTCAGAATAGAAAAGTTATTTGCCATTTTGCGAAATTTGCAATAGTTAAAGAGATTAGTCTATTTCTATACTTCGGCTAGGTCAAAATTTTACGAACACCCTGTATATATATATATATATATGTAAAAAAGTTAAGTAATGTGTAAAACAATTTAGAACATTATTTGTNCAAAAATAAAATAGAATAAAAGAAGATAAATACGTCATGTGGAAGAGATTTTAAAAAATTACACTCAATAGATTTCAAAATGTTTTGCCTATATATATTTGTCTATTATGTAACTATTTTTTTATTTGCTTTTTTACCTGGCGTTTAATTTGTATTTGTCCGTGTTTATTATATTTTATCTTTATATTTTTATTTATCACTACGAAAGAGCGCTCTTTATTTAAAAAAATATTAATATTTGTATTTTTATTGTTATATGATATATTATATACTAGCTTACGTTTACTGACCAATATAGTGCGAGTATTTCCAATTTTAAAGTTATCTTTTTGCCCCGTCCATGAGCAATGATGGGCTAAATCATCAGTGAATATTGCAGTCAAAATCCGTTTAATAAAATCTTTTTCATTTTTCCCACCAATTAATAATAACACTTTGTTTACCTGCACAAAAGTTGTTTTTGTTAGAATGATAT
>NW_018023408.1:0-5672 GCF_002006095.1 Pseudomyrmex gracilis | reverse complement strand
TAATAATTTCGTTTGGCGTTCTTCCGGCGCGGACACCTTCAATAACCGCCGTTCTTCGATTATATTCCGGCGTCTTCCTGAACGACTCGGCCATTTTAAGGTTATTAATGTCTTATCGACGTCTCTAACCTATCTTTAGGTCATATGGCACCTACTGCTGCATTCTAATATGATGGGAATGTCAAATTCAAATTTGTCCGGATTTAAGTGGCGGACCCTGTATATGTTATATATGTACATGCATATATGATGTTCATTTTCTTAGTACCTTCATTATGTCCTACAGTATCCGATGGAACACTGATGTCATAATTTGATAAAGCGTTA
The DNA here is from genome assembly GCF_002006095.1 of Pseudomyrmex gracilis. Taxonomy (NCBI): domain Eukaryota; kingdom Metazoa; phylum Arthropoda; class Insecta; order Hymenoptera; family Formicidae; genus Pseudomyrmex; species Pseudomyrmex gracilis. The sequence continues at coordinate 5,345 of NW_018023408.1, read as the reverse complement.
TTTTCTGAAAGATATAAATTAAATAAATAAATGTGTTTGTATTAAAAAAGTTTGAATTTTCTTGTTACCATCACTGTTGTATATTATCACATAGAGTATCAGATGCAGTTTGGTTGCTTTCTTCCGACAAGAAAGCTACTAAAAATAAAATTTATTTTAGTAAATCAAATATATTCTACTTAAAAATGGTAATTATATTAGAAGTTAAAAATATGTAAACCTTAGTTTAAAAAAGACTATTTTATACACACATATGTATGTATATATGTATATATAAGTATTCTTAATTAATTACAGTTTTTTCAAATATATATAAAGTTAAATGTATACTTATAAACCTAAGAAATAAGTAAACCAATAATGTATAAATAATTAAAAACACATGTATATATAATACATATGTATATATAATAATTCAAAACAAATGGATATATATAAACAAAAAATTAAAAAGTAATTTGTTGTAGTACTTGAGTTATCTGAACTTTTAGAAAATAAAGTCAATCTTGGAGGACCAGAATAACTAACATCATACTCTTTAAATTTATTGCTTTTAACTTTTCTTTTTCCCACTCTGACTTCAACTTCAGATTCAGATGACGCCACAGCTTCTTTTTCAGCNTTTAGAGCTAACTCATATGTATCTAAAAATGAGAAAAATAATAATTACTATTATAAAAATAATTACTATATCTTATAAAATATAAATAAATATAAAAACAATTTATTAATTTTTACTGATATTTAAATTTACTTACCATGTTTACTGATAATGTGGCATTTATATTTTTCCCAATTTTCTTTTACTGGCATTTCTCTAATTATTGCAGTTCTCTTATTTTTCATTCCTTGAGGCCAATAACAATGATTTGGTTCTGTCAACCAAATTAATGGAACTACAGAGAATTCTGAATTATCAAATTGTACAACAGCATACTGAAATGTTAACCTTTGATTAGATACATATTAATGTTATATTTGTTCTAGTATTCAAATTTACAAAAATAAAAATAAAACTACATAAAAATTTTTACTCTAATTTCAAATAATGAAATTTAAAAAATATATTATTATATAAAAAATTGTGGTAAAGAAAATAATATAGTTAACATGTTAATCTTAAAAAATATCAAAAGTTTAAAACAGAAAATAAGACACAAAACAAAAGAAAATGAATAAAATATCGAATCTACAAATATTTAGAGTTTATTTGTATTATAAATTAGAAAGTGTTATTATACAAACATTAAAAGATGAAGAAAAGAATAAAACAATATATTTTTATAGATATATATCCTGACAGGTGATGATATGTATGAAGCAGTCAAAAGATATCTCACCCTGGAAATCAATCCGTATGTAATATTGATAAAAAATAGTTTTCAATTTTAAAAGCTTTTCTTAAATTATCAACAGAAATAATAATTTCTTGATCAATTGTTTGAGCAAAACCACACCAAAATATTGTACTGTCCATTGGATTTTCAAAGTAAGGTGTTAATTTAAAAANTTTGCATTTTATATAAAATGTGTTATTAATTTGAAAGATATTATTTACTTGTATAGCTTAATTATTTTTGAAAAGAAAATTGCAATTAGGCTCTTTAGTTTCTATTCTGAATTTTTTTAATTGAATAGTTGAAAAACATTCTGATGTATTATTTTTTTATAAAGCAAAACCGTTTCCTTTTATATAAAGTTTTTGTTCTACTTTATGAANAGCATATTTATCAAATTCATATTAACTCTTTTTATAAATTGTGATAATGAGTTATTTGATGTTTTTATCATCATTTTAATTTTGTGCATATAATTTTCAAAAGGAAAGCAGCTAAATTTATCCAATGGACCAAATTGTTTTAAGAAAAACACAATTTGGTTTGTTTCGAGCTCAAAAAGTTCTTAGAATTCATTAAAGAAAAACAAGTTAGTGTAACTACAAATTACAGAGCAAACGTTTCGGCCCTTACTTGAGCCTTCTTCAGTGCGAGAAATATATAAATAAATAATTACGCCATATTATACAACTCAAGGAGCTTGATGTTAACAATTACAATATAAGTTTCTTACATTAAAAAAGAAAGTTTTAAAGTTTTTTACTTCAAATTGTTTTACATCTAACGTTAAATGAATAAGATTATGAATATTATGATTAACATATTCGTTCCTATATAAATTGCCAAATTCTCTTACAAAATACATTAATAATTTGTGAGCATAATCAATATATTTTTCTATCAATTTGTCACACATTAAAATCCTAATTGCACAATGCAAGGAAAGAAAATGAAGAAAATATTGGGTTTTTAAAACTGGTTTCATAATCCATGGTCCATAATATAATAAAAATGTTCTAAATTCAACAGATTTNCATTTTTCGTATTCTGTTATTTCTCTTGGTTTCCTCGAAAATTCGCAAGAAATGGATTTATATACTAATTCCAATTTTTCATTAATAAGTTCAATATCTTCTTTAAATAAACGAACTGCTTGATTTCCTTTAATCCAGAATCCTAATAAACGTTTCATAACTCCTAACACCAAATGCATATAATCTAATGGAACTCTTGTAACAAGATCAAGTCCTAAATTACACAAGACAGATGTACCTTTGTGATAATCTTCATCAGTTTGAGAATAAAATTCTTCATTTGTTCTTAATTTTGAATCTAATTCCGGAAAAGTCATTCTATTATTTTGGAATACTCCTTCAGTCCAACATTTAGTACAGCTTTGATAAGAATTAAAATTTTTTACACACAAAATAAAAAACTTTGCAGCATCACATAGAATTTTGCTAATTGTTAGTTTTAGAATTTTACCATTTAAATTTAAGCCTTCTTCTTGTAAACTTTTCATTTCTTCAACAAATGTTTGTAAAAATAAGTTAGAGTTGCTAGGTTTATGTTTTCCATGATACACAGCTACTGGAAATGGTTCATACTCTTCTAGTTCATCAATATTAATTAAAATAGGCCAAAATTGACTGCCACTACTTTTTGTAAGAGGAAGTCCATCAATATTAAGTGATATATTAATTTTATCTCTTTTAAAATCATTTTGAATTAATTTTAATATTAATTTTGATTTTATTCCAAAATAATCAAGAGGCACAGTAGTGCCTCGCGCCAAGTTCACGCGCAACGAAGTGGTGCTCGAACTGCGCGAGCACACTGTGCCTTATATACGCGAAAATGAGAAATTTTAGTGGAGGGGAGATATTTAATCAGCGATTTTTTATCAAGAAGCACGGTAGTGCCTCGCGTCAAGTTCACGCGCAACGAAGTGGTGCTCGAACTGCGCGAGCACACTGTGCTTTATATACGCGAAAATGAGGAATTTTAGTGGAGGGGAGATATTTAATCAGCAATTTTTTAATAACGACTGAATCAATCAACTTCTTTTTAGACTCGTTTGATTCGCGTTGAAAAAATGAAGAAAAAATTATTCTTGTGTTTTTTCAGTCTGTGGTTTCTGAACGGAGATAATAAGAGATAACCGAAATGTGTGAGTGATTTTATTATCATTCAGAATTCGTCGTCCTAAATTTTGTGCATCTCGTATGCCTGCTACGAGATGGCGTACATATACGAGGGCGTTGAAAGAAGAAAAAGATAGAAGGCAAAAAGTATGAGTTGGAGACAGAAAGATATAATAATACTTCGCGTCATACAACCTATGTTAATTCGGTGATTGGAAAGTTCCCGAAAACGCGGTTTTACAATAAAGCTTATGAATAACGAATATACGCATTTGACTTATTTTAATATTCTACATTTAACGATATATAGTTCCTTTCGCAAATCGCGGATATCTCGAGAACCAGAAAAGATAGCTTGAAACTAATTTTGCAGGTACCTTCAATCGGCTACTCTGCGATTTATGATAAAGAATGAAAGTTAACAAATTGAATATTTCGAGAACAGTACAAGGTAGAGCAAAATAGTTTTAGGATCTCGTTTTGTATTAGTTAAATGCAAAATACCACGTAATAAAAGTTTAATAATTTTTATTATTTAAACATTCGATTGTTAAAAACAGAACCTAGAATGTTCAAACCGGGTTGGTATTTTGCAGTTTGGTATGCTGAGAATTATAGCGTACACCGTTTTTTTCTATCTCCTTTAGTTTGTTAGTTATTAATTTTGCAACTAACTATGATGCTATGGTTGCGACTTAAGGGTGATAACTTGTCGACGTTGGCGTAAGGGTTACGATGATAACTCATAAGTAATGGTAACTCGCTCGGAACAGTGGTTCTTTGATGATGTTAGTTACAAAATGGTATACTGGTAACTTTACTCCCGAACTTCGACTCCCGAAGCACCGATTTTAACGTAGGTGATTTACCGATGGTGGAAGATCTGGATAGTCTTAAGTACGTTCTAGAGGAAAAACGGCAGGGCCGAGTAATAAAAAAAAAAGTGGCACCAAGTAAACTTTTGTACGTTATTTTTTACATACTACTACAACTTCTTGCTCTGTAAAATATTTGTTTTACAAAATAAAGAATGTGTGATATATCAAAAAACTTACCTTTTCAAAAAAAGGTAAAAAAAAAGCGTCAAGTACATGCACAACACATACTGTATTTAAATAACTTAAATTAAAACCTTAACTCAAACTGTTCTTCATATTTATATAAGTTTTAATTAAACACAAAGACTTTATTTTAGTTTACCATAACATAAATGTGTTACACTTGTTGAGATTAAATATTTTAGTTTACTATTCTCAAAAAACTTACCTTATAAGAAAAGGTAACAACAGGCGGCAAGTACACGCACAACACGTATTGTATTAAATTAATAATTATATAAATACTACAAAACATTCTTTCCCTAAAAACCTGTTTTACAAAAGAAGTGATATCAAAAAGTAGCACCAATAAGTAAACTTTTGTACGTTATTTTTATTTACATAATACTAAAACTTCTTTCTCTATAAAATCTGTTTAACAAAATAGAGAATGTATTATACTACAAAAATTTCTTTTTCTACAAAACTTGATTTATAAAATAGTGATATCAAAAAGTAGCACCAATAAGTAAACTTTTGTACGTTATTTTTATTTACATAATACTAAAACTTCTTTCTCTATAAAATCTGTTTAACAAAATAGAGAATGTATTATACTACAAAAATTTCTTTTTCTACAAAACTTGATTTATAAAATAGTGATATCAAAAAGTAGCATCAAGTAAACTGTTGCACTACCATGATAAAAAAATAACCGGAATTTTTAATTTAACCCTCGTGGGCTTATCGGTTTAGAAATCTGTTGTTTGTGTCACGTTGACAGCACTGTTACGGACACCCATGCCAAGCTTCTGCTTATCAGCTGT
>NW_018023407.1:0-12629 GCF_002006095.1 Pseudomyrmex gracilis | reverse complement strand
CAAATATTTTATTTTGAATCGATTAAGACTAAAACGAAAGTGATCGGTATAGTCGTTCTTGAAATATTGCCCCGAGAAAATCTCCCCACTTCTCAATTGCATGAATTTCGCGTATAAGAGGCACAGTGTGCTCGCGCAGTTCGAGCGCAACTTCGTTGCGCGTGAACTTGGCGCGAGGCACTACCGTGCCTCTTGATTACAATTTACTTTGACGACAAAGTAATAGTAAATATAACCAAAAACGCCACTTTTGACACATTATCTTACTAGCAAACAAACTTTCAAGTAAACTTATAAGTCTTCTGAAAGCTAGAAGCAACTTAGATTACTAGCAACATTCGATATATATATATATATATATATATATATATAAATTTTAAGTTTTCCAAAAATTAAAGAATCTTAGTTAATCTACAAAACTAAAAGCAACCTTTAAGATTTCCAAAACTTAAAAGAATCTTAATCCACTTGCAAACAAAACTAAAAGTAACCTTCAAGTTTTCCAAAACTTAGAAGAATCTTAATCTACTTTCAAACAAAACTAAAAGAAATGTTCAAGTTTTATAAGCTATTTAGTAAACTTCATTAAAAATTATGACACCTTTGAAGAAACTTTAAGTTAACTTGATGGAATCAATGTAAACTTCAAGGAAACTTGACGTTTTATAAATTACTTAGAAACCTACCGTAAAAACCTTTGGGAGCATTAAAAAAACTTCAAGTTAACTTAATAGAATCAAAGTAAACTTCAAGTAAATTTAATGAAATCAAAGGAAACTTCAAGTATACTATAAAATTTTAAAATTACTTAAAAAATTTTGAAGTAAAATTTCTTAAGGGTTATATGCAAAATTCATTTTAGGAGTGAAGAGATTTTCTCAGGGCAAAATTTAGGTAAAGACTGAACCAATTAATTTTGTATTGGTCTTAATCGATTCAGAATAAAATTTCCAAAACAAAATATTGGTACGTTTATTTTGTTTGTGCCTTCTGATCGGAAATATGCGACGTTAAATATTTTGAAGTGAGAAACTCACGTTTTTGTCGTCATCGTCGTATTGTAACGGTTCGACTTTTCCGTCAAAACTTATTCCGATTTATTTTAGTTAAATTATTATAGCTGCGGAATAGCTCGCCGGGGGGGGGGGATCAGGGTTCGGTTAGGGTAAAATAATCAGAAAAGATTCGGTTATTCTTTGAACAAAAACATAAAATGCGTTTATTGAACGAAAAGAAAAGAAAAGAAAATATCTACAAAGTAAATTTTAGCAAAGTAATCTTGGAAAAAGTGAGTTCTAAAAGGTGCGAATATAAGTGAGTTTCTACCAGTAAATTTTAATCTTGAGCAACGAAAAAGTAATTTCGGTTGAAAATACGCTTTCTTACAAGAAGATAAATCGTTCTTGGTCGGCCTTGTCGCTAGGCGTAGAACGGCGTAGAACTTTGCTTTCACGGGGGCCGGTTTGCCCGGCGGAGAATACAAGATTCCCTTAGAGAGGAGCGGACGGAATGCCGGTTTATTCGACGGAGAATCGAAGATTCCCCAGAGCGGAGCAGAACGGAAGCCGGTTTATCCGGCGGAGAATGCGAAATTCCCCGGAGCGGAGCGGAAAGGATGCCGGTTTTCTCGGCGAAGAATCGAAGATTCCCCGGAGCGGAGCGGAACGGATGCCGGAAGAGAGAATAGATTTACCCGGCGGAGAGAATTAGAAACTTATTCTCCCGAAGAGGATCGAATCTTTGAGTCGCTGTCGGTTTGCCCGACCAAGAAGGAGCTTCCCTTGATGCTTCTCGCTAGATTCGGAGATCAGGCGGATCTGATCTTTTCGCTTTTGGGCCCAGCTTTTATACCCGCCGTTTTCCGCGGGGTGAGTTTGACAAAATAGGCGGAAAACAACAAATTGTGTGTCACGCTTGTCGTGTCGCGGCGCGGCAAGGCGCGCGGTGCGGGCGCGGTATCAGCTGGCGTTTGTTGGCGTGGGGAGCGCGGTAAGAGCGGCGCGCAGCCGCTTGTGGGCGCGGGGCAAGCGCGGTGTGAGCGGCGCGCAGGCCGTTTGTTGGCGCGAGGAGCGCGCAGTGAGGGCGGCGCGCAGGCCGCTTGTCAGCGCGGGGAGCGCGCGGTGCGGCGGGATGTCAATCTTTTGTTGACGCAGGGAATGCGCGACGCGGGCGGTACGCCGACAGCGTGTATTCGATACACACTGCACTTCTATTAAAGTTTCTTCGGCGGTATGCGCCATTTGTGGACCGGGACGGATGGTCGGTCCTGGCCGTAACGATAGCATCGTGACATTTCTCTCCTTCTTCAGAGGGGGACGTGCTCCTGCACTCCAGGCGTCCCTGGTTGTCGAAGCGCAAAATCCAGCGTCCGTCGTGCAGGTCCACTTTGAACTTGCGCAAGGTGTGGAGAGCTTGGCTCGGCACGTCGACGATGCGGCCCGGCTGGATTTCTACCGGTGACGTTTGCATTGCGTCACGCGGTGCTGGCGGCAAGATTTCCGTGGCGACGGCTGGTGTTGCACTGACGGCGGCTATATCCTTAGACTTGTTCTGAAGATGTTGCGGCGGTGGATACGACGTATATGACCGTATATGTAGCCTCGCTGGTGGTTGGCGGTGATTTATATCGGGTGCTGTCAGCGCCCGAAATTTTTCCACCGTTTTCCGGAGCTGTTCCTTCACGGTGTTCTTTTCCGCTGGTTCCGTCCGGGTCCTTATCCAGGTCCGAGTCCCGGAAAAGATCTCGGAGAACCTGCCGTCGGTTTTCCGTCGGCTTCGGATCCGGTTGTACTGGTGCTTCTTTCACCAGGCGGCCAATGCTCTCGAAAAGTATTTCGAGAGTTTTCTCGGGCATTTTTCCGTATTTCGTTTCGAGCGCTTGTTTGGCGTTTATTTCGACGAATAATAAATTTTCCATCTGGTCCTCGCCTTTTATAGCCAAAAAATTGTTTTTTTCGGGGTGATTTTCGTTGCTTTGCTGTATACATGACGTTTTGTTTTCGGCTATCTCTGTCTCAAGTTCGCTGTCTTCGTTGTTGTTTTGATCCGCCGGCAGCAATCTTTTTAAATCCTGCACGTGAACGTGCCGGTGCCACTTGTTTTTTTGGTCTTGTAAGTCGGCGATTACAGGTGATATATATTGACTATTAATGGCCCGACGTAGCGTGGCGCAAGCTTTGCGTTGAATTCCTCTTTTTTTTGACAGGGAGTAGACACGTTTCCACACTTCTTCTTCTATTTCTGGCCTCCAGTCTCGTCGGCGTAGTGTATAATGTCGCTCTTGCCGTTGGAATGCCCAGGCGAAATGAATGTTTACTAGCTCGAACGCGTCTTCCAGTCGTTTTTGCAGCACGTGCGGTGTCGCCGCGACTGTTTTTGCCGGTTGGTCTTTAGCATTCGGGCGGACTAGTTCTCGTCCATGATTCAAATATGCCGGTGAAAATCCTGTTGCCTCGTAACGTGCTGTGTTGTAAGCAACTTGCAGTGCCGAAATTTTTTCGTCCCATTTTTTCTGGCTGCGGGAGACGAACTGCGCCACCATTGTTTTGATTGTTCTGTTCGTGCGTTTAACTGGATTGCATTGCGCTGGAGTGAACCGGTGATGGATGCCCATGCTCTGTAACAGTTCAGTTATTTGTTTAGATTTCAGTTGTGTTCCATTATCGGATAGTATTTCTGCCGGGCAGCTATGACGCAGCACGACTTGATTGTATAGTGCCGCCGTTATGGCAGATCCTGTGGCCTTTCGTAGTGCCTTTAGTTTTACCCACTTGGTGAACCTGTCTTGCATCACGAACAGCCAGATGCATCCCCGAGTCGACCTTGGCAGAGGGCCAATCAGGTCGATTGTTACCTGCTGCCATGGTGCGTCGACAGATTCTGTGTGTAGTTTTCCAGCAGGTTTTGATAGCGGGATCTTACGTTGCAGGCAGTTTTTGCATGTCCGGACATATCTCATGATGTCTCGAAACATGCCGAGCCAGTAATATACATATTTGCGCGATTCGTGCGATCGTTTTTGCAAACCCCCAAGTGCCCTGCGGTTGGCTTATTATGGAAGCGACACATTATTTCGTTCCTCTCCCCCTTCGGAACACAACGCTGCTCGCTCGGTTCCACCTCACGGAAGTCGAGACTGTGCAGCACATGTCGATAGAGCCGGTCTTCGCGTATCTTGTAATCCGGGAAGTCTTCTGGTGGTTCTTTTACTTTCTTTATCATGCGACTGTACCATTTACATGGCTTTTTGGTTTTTATGTTACAGACTTCATTTTTTCGGGATAACACGTCCGCCACCTTGTTCAGAGAGCCCTTCCTGTATTTGATCTCGAAAGTGTACTGCTGTAGTTCAAACAGCCATCTCGCCAGACGACCGGTCGGTTCTTCCAGTCGTTGCAACCATTTTAACGACTAATGGTCTGTTTTAACCACAAAATTGTATCTCTCGAGGTACATTCGCATACGTCGTATGCCCCACACGACGGCAAGGCATTCTAACTCCGTTGCGCTGTAATTTTTTTGGCGCCATTTAATGTTCGGTTCGCGTAGGCTATTACGCGTTGGCCGTCTTCCGAGTTTTGTGTGAGCACCGCACCGAGACCGTGTGTGCTAGCATCCGTTTGTAAAATGAACGGCCTTGAGAAGTCCGGACATGCTTGTACAGGCGCCGTCATTAATACTTTTTTCAGTTTCTGGAAGGCTTGTTTCTGCTCTTCTTCCCAGCGTCATTTTCCGTTTTTCTTTGTTAGTTGCGTCAATGATGCCGCGATCGTTGCAAAATCTTTGATAAACCGACGATACCATGACGCAACTTCCAGGAATTGTCTTACTTTCCAGAGAGTTGTCGGTGTCGTCCAACCCGTAATTGCTTCGACTTTTTTCGGGTCTGTATGTATACCTCTTCGGTCGACCACATGTCCAAGATACTCAAGTTGTTCCCGACCGAACCGGCATTTTTCCGGATTTGGTTTAAGTTTTGCCACCCTGAGTCGCCGAAAACTTCCCTCAACAGGGCGAGATGTTGTTCGAACGTCTTGCTGGTCACAATTATATCGTCGAGGTAGACCAGCACATGTGGTTCGAAGTCTGGCCCCAAGACTGTATCTAGTAGTCGCTGGAATGTGGCTGACGCCGAATGTAAATCGAACGGCATCACGCAAAAGTGCATGAGTCCCCGGCCTGGTACCGTGAACGCTGTGATTGCTCGACTCTTCGGAGACAATCAAACTTGCCAATACCCACTCTTTAAATCTATAGTGGATATCGAGCGCCTCTTAGTTTGTCTAAGGTTGCCGGAATGTGAGGTAACGGATAGGCGTCTTTCTCGGTTACTTCATTGACTTTTCTAAAGTCAATGCAGAAGCGGTACTCTCCATTCTTTTTTTTGACAATCACTACTGGTAAACTCCATGCACTTCTAGACGGCTCAATCACGCCTTCTTCCAACATCTTATCCATTTCTGCATCAATTATGGCCTGCATTGCCGGGTTTCGAAGTCATTATCTTTGCTTAATCGGTGTATTTTCTTTCAGGCAAATATGATGTTGAAGGACGTTTGTTGACGTCTGTAAATTTTTCCAATTCTTCGTGCAGGAATTCCTCTAGGCGCGCCTTCTCATGAGCTGTCAATGGTGACAATCCTTGAGCCACGGAGTATATATCTCGGTCTCGATCGTTTTTCTTTTCCATTTCTTTGGACGGCAAACTTGGTATCTTTACAAAGACTTAACGCTCGTGAAATTGTCAACAGGATATATTTAAGGCCGATACGAGCCATTTGCAGGATGGATCGGCCTTAAATATATCCTGTTGACAATTTCACAAGCGTTAAGTCTTTGTAATTACGCTGGCTGAAAATTAGCGTTAACAACATTATCAGACCATTTCCGATATATGTATGTGTATTGCGAAACTAACTCCAAGTGCCTCGGTGGCCTAACAGGGAAGGCGATGGCACGGAAAACCGGAGATTCCAGGTTCGATTCCTGGCCAAGGAGTTTTTTTTCGCAATATTTTAAAATTAGTTAGGGGGGTATCCGGGGTTTTTTATATGTGAGATGCAAATCCAGCATCCCGTATGATTTTAAGAATTGAGATTTCAATTCAAAAAATACTTGTAAAAATTTTCAAGTAGAATTCGTTACATGTATATATATATATATATATGTACACGCTTAGTTTCCGCACAAACATCCTGCGAATGGCTCGTATCGGTCTTAAATATATCCTCTTGGTATCTTTACTTTGTGCCAGAGATCTCCTCCGATAAGCATCAGAGTCGGCATCATCAGAAATCTATGCTTATACTTCTTTCCGGCGAATTAAATGTTGAGCCGGTATGCAGCTTTGACACTAGAGCGGTTTCCGTCGGTTACTGTTATTCCCGTGTCTATGGCTTTTCCAGTGTAGCCTTGTTTTTCTGCTACAGCAGCCGCTTTGCCGTTAATAAATGACAGATCCGATCCGGTGTCTAGTAAAGTCTCTATCAAATTTCCATGAAAATTTATCCAGATATACGTTTGCGGTTTGTAGGTGATTTCTACTGACTGGACCGAACTGTCGCGGCAGTTTCTCCGGCTCTCGAGGAGTTTTCCGTCCGCGGGTGGCAGTCTTTAGTTAAAACTCCATCTTTTCCGCACTGGGAACAGAATTTTTTTGCCGGCCTCTGGCATTGTTGCCTGATGTGCCCGCGCTGTTTGCATCGCTAGCAGCATTCTGACCGGTCGTAAATTGCCGTTGTAGTGGCCACTGGTGGCTTGCGGAATTCTCTCCTCTGTTCCTCGAGCTCTTCATATTCCGCGACAAATGCTGTCAGCTCGCCGATTGTTTGAAAGCTTTCGCGACGGATGTAAAATTTAAAGTTTGGCGCCATGTTGGCATACAGCCTTTGTAGCTGTTGTTCCGCCAAGAATTTCTTTGCTCGACGCATTTTTGTCAGTAATTCGGTCGCGTACGTTTTAAATGGCTCGTTTTGCTTCTGTTTACAGTTCAGTACTTCCGTAGCTAGTTTCTCTCGGTAGGCTGGTGACCAGTAATGCCGTAAGAATTCCTGCCGGAACTGTTGCCATGTGTTAAAAAACATTTTATTATTTCTATACCACAGCAACGCCTTTCCTCGTAATAAAATTGGCCGAGATTTTAGTAATATCTCTTCCGGACATGCTTTGGCTGCTTCGGCTAGTTCTTCTATATGTGTGAGGAATCCTAGCGGATCTCTCCCATCGAACTGTACGCCCCACTTACGCAACTGGCTCAAGGTCTTTCCTGCGTCAAACGTGGGTAAAAGAGTGGCCGATATATATTCTGTTTCGCTCGTGGTATTCTGTTCTCTGGAATATGCAGGGTTTTCTTTTGTAAACGCCCGTATACTTTGTCGGAGCTCTTCAATTGTTCCAGTTGAATCGATGTCCCGACTCCTCAACTCAATGATTAGTTGCTCTTTAGAGAGCTTTTGTATCCACACCATCGCTGAAACACATCTTAAGAAGCAAAAAAAAAAAAAAAAAAAAAGGAATACCGGAATAAATAAAATGCTACGAAACCTCAAGTCGAGTTGAATCGTAGTCATTTCACGTGTTATAACTGTGTAGTCACTCTGATACTATTCCACCTTAATTTACAACTGTTCGGGCGCCATGTAACGGTTAGACTTTTCCGTCAAAGCTTATTCCGTTTTATTTTAGTTAAATTATTATAACTGTGGAATAGCTCGCCGGGATCGGGGTTCGGTTAGAGTAAAATAATCAGAAAAGATTCGGTTATGCTTTGAACAAAAACATAAAATGCGTTTATTGAACGAAAAGAAAAGAAAAGAAAATATCTACAAAGTAAATTTTAGCAAAGTAATTTTGGAAAAAGTGAGTTCTAGAAAAAGCAAATTTAAGTGAGTTTCGAACGGTGACTTTTAATCTTGAGCAACAAAAAAGTGATTTTGGTTACAAATACGCTTTCTTACAAGAAGATAAATCGTTCTTGGTCAGCCTTGTCGCTAGGCGTAGAACGGCGCCTTTGCCTTCGCGGGGGCCAGTTTGCCCGGCGGAGAATGCAAAATTCCCCGTAGCGGAGCGGTACGGATCCCGGTTTATCTGGCAGAGAGAATAAGAAACTTATTCTCCCAAAGAGGAGTACATCTTTGAGTCGCTGTCGGTTTGCCCGACCGAGAAGGAGCTTCCCTTGGTGCTTCTCGCTAGATTTGGAAATCAGGCGGATTTGATCTCTTCGTTTTTGGGCCCATCTTTTATACCCGCCGTTTTCCGCGGGACAGGGTTGACAAAATGTGCGGAAAACAACAAATTGTTTGTTACGCTTGTCGCTTCGCGGCGTCGCGGGGCGCACGGTGCGGGCGCAGTATCAGGTGGCGTTTGTCGGCGCTGGGATCGCGGTGAAAGCGGCGCGCAGGCCGCTTGTGAGCGTGGGGCACGCGCGGTGCGGGCGGCGCTCAGGCCGTTTGTTGGCGCGGGGAGCGCTCGGTGCGGCGGGACGTCAACCGTTTAAGAAACTCGTTTGAAACGTGGCACGAAATAACTAAAAACTGTATACTTTAAATTTATGAAGTAGAAAAGTAATTCCACAAACAGAGGAAACAAAGTGTGCATAAAAATCAAACTTTGGAAATATGTCCGAATGCGGTAAGCGCGATGCAATTTATCGCGGCATGGTGTCGCACCGGCAACACCTCCGATATACCTGTTTTTGTACACGGAATTGAAAAATAAGAGGTTATTTATAAAATTTTTGTTGTTGTTAACTTTTTAATAAACAACGACCGACGGCTAAAAACTTTTGATTGTTATTTAAAGAGGTGTCCTTAACAACATATGTCAAGCTCATTCAAATCAGAGGGTGGTAAACTTTTGTAAATATTTACCGTCCGATTGAGCGCCTTTCTCGTCATACGTACTTGTACGACACACAAGTCACTCTCTTACCTATTTTCTTATTTTTTTCGAAATATAGTGGTTCTATGCAAAAAATGCATAAAACAAAAATGATGTATTTTTTTTAAGAGCTCCAACTTTTATTTGAAACATTTTTGTGCTATAACTATTTATCAAGATAATGTTAAAAAAACGATATTTTTTTAGTTTTGTTGAATTTTGACCTTGTTGGTGATTTTCACTATCATATTTGGAATCAGCGCGCCAAAATACAGTAGTATACTAATCGACAGAAACATCGGGTGTTTCAGGTTTTTGGAACGTTATCTAAAACTTGTTTTACAAAATAGAGAATGTATGATATCTCGAAAAACTTACTTTTTTAAAAAAAGGTAAAAAAAGACGCCAAGTACACGAGTAGTATGTGGGCACTTATGGCGCGTCTAAACAAACCCCCTCTACCTGGCCCCCCCATCACTTCTGGCGCTATTGCCCCACCAGGGTGGATTTCCCCCTCCCTTGGTGGTGACTGGCCATGCCCACTGGATGGGATGAAAAAGTGACATGATTTATGACCCCTAAAGTTTTTATAAATTTTTATAATTTTCTAAAAATGTGTATTTAAAATTTTTTTTGTTGAGGAATTTGTGTGGGAGGAAAGTTCGAGAATGTTCTCGAGTAAAAGAATTCTTTATTAAAAGAGTATATATTTATCTAAAAATCCGTTTTGAAGCGTGGCTGGTACTGGCAATGGCGGCGCTTCGATGTTGTTGCCTCGTGCGTTCAAACGTGTATGAGAGCAAGTTGGCGTCGGTTGAGTGAGGAATTGTAAGGGCGGGGGTGGCATCGGTCCCGAGAAGGATCAATCAGCGTCTGGGCACTTATGGCTCCCAATGAGCGAGGTTCAGGGGTAGTTGATGGGGATGATAGGGCCCCCAAGGAAGGACCAATAAGCGTCTGGGCACTTATGGCTCCCAATGAGCGTGAAGCATAGTTGAGGGCGTCTAGGAGAAATAGAAATTAAAGCAGGCGTCGCAAGACTGTGACTAGAAAGTCAGGGATGTAATATAAAAAATGAATTTATGTGTCCGAAGTTTTTCTGAACGATTTTCATCTGCGAGAACTTGTACGTGCGGGTTGACGCGTGCGTGCCGATGAGAACATAAGTTTTCTGAAGACAAAAAACGGTTTATGACTCGGGACCGTTAAATCTGCATGTTCGTGGGGGGTAACAAGGGCGTGCCGATGAGAACATACTTTTTTTTGAAGACAAAAAACGGTTTACGACTCGGGGGCCGTTAAACTTGCGCGTACTTGTTCGCGCGAGAAAATTCTACGAACGTTTTTGATGGGTATTCAATGTAAAATAAAATATTTATAAAAATGCCCATTCAAAGAATTGGTTATTGTTTTTCATACGCATATGCACTCATGTGTAGGTAGCTACGACACGAGGTAAATGTAAAATAAAAACTATGTGTCGTACACGGATGATATATAGAAATAATTTGTAACTATTGAAAATAATTGTTAATCTACCGTTTAAACAAAAGTGGTGGTGGTGGTAAAATAAGTTGATGCTCATGCGCACAAAAGGGTAAAATTGCTATAAATAGAGCGATGTACATACATTTTGATCATTATTCTGTTGCAATCAGTTGCGGCTGGTGCTTGAAATATCTTTTTACGCGGTAAATGGTGGTTTAAAAGTGTGTAAAGTGAAAAGTGCAAAGAAATGGCGGTGAATATTGAAAAAGAGCAAGTTGAATCCAGCGTAAAATCGTGCATGGGAATCATCAAGAAGCAAAATAAAAGGCATGAGATGCTGCTTTTCACCCTGTATGGATTAAATAATTCTCATACAAAGAGAATTCAAACAGGATTGCTCCCTGATGTAAAGAACGGATTTTCTTATCCTGCTATTAAATTATGCGGAAATGGAACAAATATCATATAGCTCGATGCTGACGCGTGGAAAAAATTGCAAGATACCATGCCGTTAATAAGTCTGTACTTGGACGGAGGGAAATACAAGACAGAGCCAATTGTAATAAATAATAATATTACAATTGCATTTACTACCGCATATGCAGCAAAGGCTGTATTAATTTCTCACAAAGAGTCCGGAGGAGANAAAACATTTAACAGCGAGACAATGAGAGAAGAAGATTTTGATTGTTCTAGAGTGAAAAAGCGCAAGATATTTTCTGCTTCTGTTGTTATGCAAAAACCAACATTTCTCGGTCTGCAAAATATAGCGCAATGTGTTAACGCGTATATAGAACACTTGGATACATTAGCATCCAGCGTTAGCGAATGTTCCAAGTATTTAATACAAGAAACAGAATNGTTAGCGAATGTTCCAAGTATTTAATACAAGAAACAGAATTGTTACTCCCGAAAGCTTATATAAACGCAGACATTATCAAGTTAACAATTAAAGGTAATTACAGCAATATCGAACGTGCTGTACAGACGCAAATTAAAAATTTACCGCTTCTAGATACGTACTTTACCTTGGTATTTCTCGAAATGTGTATACTTTATTTGGATAATGTTGTTCAAATTATTTTAGCAAAGCATTAAAAGTAATGTCTTCTCTCAGTTTGATTGTATACAAAAAATATATTTTAATGTGAATAAAAATAAAAATATGGTGTCTTTCTATAAAATATATATATTGTGTTTTATTTTTCCTACACGAAATCCGTCCTATTCGCACGTACTTTATTGAAAAGGAAAAAATTAAATCAAAATTGTTGCGTCATTATTCGCGCGCATGGAAAATAAATGAAAATTCTTTGAAATAAGCTGTTTTTATATCACGCATCCTGTTGCAACGTGTTTCCACGTGCGTGTCTATCTCGAAAAATTTTGCGAGAAAGTTTCTCATAGTGCAATTTCAAAGTCAGAAATCAAAGGTCCATATATCGCAAGTCCTTCGGTTGTCTATTGCGAATCAGGGATGTAAATCTCCGTTTTTATGAAAACGAAGCTACTGTGTCTCACCCTGTTGACAAAAAATAGAATGCAAACTATGTCTGAGTAACAGACGGTCAGTACCAATACATGACATCTTAGGATCATTTTTTCATCTACAAAAAATTTATTTTAGGGTTGTAAAATCAATGTCAACTTTATGGAAAAGCAAAAACAGATTTTTTCTTACCGCTGGCACAAAAAATGATAAAAACTTTATAGCATTTCCAAGTAACAGCCGATTTGTCAGTTTGTGTCATCCTAGCTCAACTCTCACTTTGTAATTTTTGAGGGGTGAAACAGCGTGTAAAAGATCTGCTGCAACGAGTACGAAACATAGTCTGAGTTCAGAGTGAGTGTCGAGTATATCAGAGTGATTTTCAACAATCTTTATCCCGTGTTCTGCTCGAGTTCTTTCTTCTCGAAGTAAGTGATATTTTCAAAGTGCAAGATGTCGGCTGAAAATATTAAAAATATTATTATATACGCGATTCAGTGTAATCCGCAGCTGAAAGACTTGCGCGAATTAACGCTATTTTTATTAAACGGGAGTGACAATATTGAAGTGTTCAGAAACTTCGCATTTCGTGTGTCAAACTCGCTTCTTGCGCTGTTGCATAACGCGGGTCTTTTCGGTGAAGATTGTCGGCTGCTGCATATTGCGTGCGAAGCGGTAGAATTTCGCAAAGCATTTAACCACGAGGAGGAAGACGTGCGTGGATTAATCGCACGCATGGTAGACGATAACAATGGTAAGTAACAAATTTTTATAA
>NW_018023406.1:5270-12194 GCF_002006095.1 Pseudomyrmex gracilis | reverse complement strand
TATAATCTTATAGCCTCTACCAAGTATCTTTTCTACTATATTAAGTTCTACTTCTAAAAATTTTGGTTTAGATTTCAAAGGATCTGGTTGCATAACGAGTGGATAACTGCACTGTTACCAATAGGTAAAAGACAGAAGAAACTTCTGACCAGGTGTAAAAGCTTTGCACAAAAAGTATGTAAAAATAATTTATAAATGCGATCATGTGATAATTCATAATAATACATTACACAAAATAAGAAAAGAAATGTTTACTAAGAGAGATATTATATACGTGATTGTAGATTATTACGGAAAGAAAATTGTATCACGAACGCACTAACGGTCAATATTTAAAAAATATCGAAAGTGAGTACGTCTAAAACATTACTCACAATCGGCATTAGCAGAACACCATTTGGAAACTGGTCACAAAATTATGTTTGACCAAACCCAAGTACTAAACAAAACTAGGGCTTACTTCCCTAGAAAATATACAGAATCTCATATATATTAAGTATATATATTAAGTAATGTATGTTTGTTCCTGAAGGTACTGTGTATGAATCTATAAAAATAAATACATAATGATAAACTACACTAAAATATGTAATTACTAAACTGGTTATACTTGCCAAAGTAAATATAAAACATGTATATTACGTATCTATATATAGAACAGTTGTATCTATTCTAGTATCAATTTTTTTCAAATAAAATCAATAATTATATCTTTGACAAAAACAACGCGGCATGCACCAATCTCATATATAGTAAGTAATTAATACTGGTTTATAATATTTTCTTCAGAAGTGTTTTTTCGAACAAGATATGACACATGCGTGCTATCTGTTCATCATTATTATAAAATAAAAAAGTACTTGAAATAAGTTTTCCAGACAGACACAAAATATACATAAATTATACATTCTTTACACAATCAAGTGTTCAAAAATCTCTATTGTAAATTCACTTAATATACGCACGTAATTTTACATCTTCCGTTGTCAATCTCATTATAATAGGTGCACTTGGGTACAAGCGCAATGTTTCCTTTATACATCTATCTAAATATGGTAAGTTTTGCAACGATGACATGGTAACTTTATCGTCATTCTCTTTGAACATATTATTAACTTCCAATCTAACGCGATCCTGTATAAGAAATGGTAAATATATATAAGTACAAAATACATATACAACTATATAGGTATACCCGATGATAATCGTATATTAAAGTGATCAATGTAGAAAAGTATAAAACAGGAGGACATACCTATACATAACTTTTTATATAAAAACTGTTAGAGATAGAAGAGAGCGTTGTATGACGAATCCGATTTTTTGTAAATGAAAGCATTATAACGATTTTAAAGTCAATTATCAGTATGCAAACTTCACAATATTTATTGAGTTATTACTTAGTGACTGTAAACCAATAAGCGATGGTTTGGACTTCGTAGACATGTATGATTTTCATTGTAAAAAAAACTATAATCAAGCGCGAGCGGCGTGTAACACAACTTTTTGTGATCAACTGATTTTCACGACGGTACAACTAAGAACATCATACACGCCTACAGAGTTCGGGCCATCGTTTTTCACACGCTCATTGTCTCACATTCAGTAATTAATACGTCAATTAATATTGCAAACTTTACAAAATTATAAATGACTTTTCTGTTCAGATTGATTCAATCGATTTTTATACATCGACTGTGTCAAAATTTTTCAGACATTCTTTATACCCCGATAGCCAAATGATAGCAGTATGCCAGCAGTATGCACGCAGGTTTAATCAGCACTTTGCAGCAGATTCCACTCAGCTGTGTCATCATAGTGAGTGAATTATGTAGGCACGATATGTAAAGAAAACAACACAGCAAAAATATAGAAATAAATAAAGAATGAAATGACAATAGCACGTTATGCTTCAAATCTGCTACATTTTTTGAGCAAGTTCTGCTTGATTGATGCAATAATATTTGCATCACGGCATGACATATTTATATTCTTTTTTTTTCTGTTTTTCTGTCGACACTAGTTGAAATAACAGATTATGTTTGAATGCTGGCTACATTGTACTGGCATAATGTGTTATTGCAAACTTTTCAAAATATGATCACTCAGTCTTGGTTATCTGGGTATTTATACGTATAACTATATATATATACAGGATAATTCAGAACAACCCGTTATCCTTGAAAATACATATTTTTGACTAAATTCTAAGACAACTTTTTATTTGGCAAAATTGTGTCTGAAGCTTACTTTTTGAGTTACTAATAAAAATAGTTGACCATGATTCGGATCCAAGAAGTAGGCAGGGGCGGCGCAACTCACCGTGATTGACAGTGATTTATGTGATGCACGGATTAAATAATACAAATTACGAGTAAGTAAATAAATAAGTGAGAGAAAAAGAGAGAGAGAGAGAGAGAGAGAGAGAGAGAGAGAGAGAGAGAGAGACAGAAAAAGATATAGAAACAGTGGCTGCGGTCCGTTTCATGCTTAAGCGCACATTTATCTATAGTATACGTGACATATACTACAGATAAATGCGCGATTAAGCATGAAACGGACCGCAGCCAGTGTGTAGCGATCAGCTGATCGCGTCAGGCACCACACATAATCGCCCGCATCTGACGGTGAGTTGCGCCGCCCCTGCCTACTTCTTGTATCCGACTTGTGATAAGTCAACTATTTTTATTAACAACTCAAAAAGTAAGCTTCAGACAAAAGTTTGCCAGGTAAAAAGTTGTCTTAGAATTTAGTCATGAATATGTATTTTCAAGGATAACGGGGTGTTCTGAATCATCCTGTATATTTTTGTAGATAAATATACTTAAAAAAACAAGTATTATAAGTTCTTTTACAAACAAAATATTTTTGACGTACATCTACTTTGGTAGTAGTTTTTTTTTAGATGACAGTTTTTTATATGAGAGAGAGTGACATTATTCTACCTGAATATCTTTATGTTTGGCTAACATTATTAAGGCAAAATATATTGCCGACGTCGAAGTATCATATCCCTGTAAACATAATTTAGTATATAGTACATATTGAAATAATATGTGTCTAGAAATTTGAAAGAAAAAAAACATCAGAAATAGTTACCGTAGCTATAAATGTAGTGACTTCTTCCATGATGTCTGAATCAGTTAAATTATTTTTCTGTGACATGGTTATCAATAGATCCAACAAAGCGAGTCGTTTATTTTTACCTAAAAAATTTAATATCATATAGTAAGGTTTTTTGTTACATATTACTTTGGTAAAATCTTGTTTTTTTAATCCTGAACTTTATTTTTCAACAAGCTTATTTTATTTTTATAAAAAACTTGTTGTTATAAAATAATATACTGTAATTTACTTCAAGTTGTAAAGGAATAACTTGTTCTATCTATATTACAACTATACAATCGCGTTTTTGATCCATCTTTTTATACTTGTACTTACTTTCACTGTCTTCTGTGCCATTTACTTGTGTAAACGTATCACTTTCGATATTTTTTAAATATTGACCGTTAGTGCGTTTGTGATACAATTTTCTTTCCGTAATAATCTACAATCACGTATATAATATCTCTCTTAGTAAAACATTTATTTCTTTTCTTATTTTGTGTAATATATTATTATGAATTATCACATGATCGCATTTATAAATTATTTATACATACTTTTTGTGAAAAGCTTTTACACCTGGTCAGAAGTTTCTTCTGTCTTTTACCTATTGGTAACAGTGCAGTTATCCATTCATTATGCAACCAGATCCTTTGAAATCTAAACCAAAATTTTTAGAAGTAGAACTTAATATAGTAGAAAAGATACTTGGTAGAGGCTATAAGATTATATGTTACCTGTAGGTGATGATTTCACACATCTGATAAACATCATGACAAAAATTTTGGGCCGCGGTAAAATTTCTTAAAGAGATGCCCATAGCTGTTTCTATATTGACAATGCGTAAGTAAACAAATATTAAAATATTTTTATCATAATTTAAAAAATCAATAACAAGTTTTCTATATTTTTTAATTGTCTTTAAAACAAGGACAATGAGTACAGCAATAGAACATAAAATAAAAATTACCGCATATTATGTTTAGCATGTGGTTGCTTATAAATGGTAGTATCTCCTTCACAACTGGTCCTCTAGCATCTTTTAAGGTCGTAATCATGTGATTATTTTCTTTAATGAAAATGTCAACAAACCGCTTTAATATATGAAAATGAAATGTTGGTGTTATTATCTTTCGTCGTGTATGCCATTTGCTACCTGAAACATAGAGAAAATAATTGTCCGGATATTTTTATTAGTCGTTTGTTTAACTACTACTGTTAAAAGAGTGATACCAAGTGCAAGGACAGTACGAGCGGCGAGTGATGAGAAAGGGAAAAAGCAATATTAGGAATAGGAGTAAGAACAGTGATAATTAGCAGTATTACGAGAAATTAATTACTACTATATTACGATATTACGAGACTAAGGTGTCATATGTTATAGTATTATAATATAATATAATATATCATATTATCTGTTCATAAGCTTTATAGGTGGTAAAATGTTAAAATGTTTAAAGTGTTAATAGGCTAAAATGAAAATGAAAATGAAAATAAAAATGAAAGTTATGTCGGGTAAAGATTAAGATGTAAAGAGGTAAAAATGTAAATAGATAAAATGTAAGAAATGTAAGAAATGTAAAGTGTAAAGCAACCGGAAGCCATCCAAAGCCGAAAGGCAAGGATTAAGGTTAATAAATAAAAATAATAATAAACTACTACTGTTAAATGATAGCACATCACAATGTTTGGTAAAGTTTAACACAAGGTCTTAGATGTTTTTCAAGTGAAAGCTGGTCTACTTTTTTTATTTTTCTTTTCTTCTTGATGTTAGAAATGAAATAGAAATAAAAATGAAATTTTATCGTTTAATTAGTGCTGTCAAAAATTACTGTTCTTCATAAAAAGAAACATTTTTTTTGTCTATTTAAAAATTTATATCTTTTGGAAAGTCGAGTTGTTCTATTCAAAACTTTGTTTTTTCAAGAACTTTTATTTTCTAGAAAAATTATAATTGATAGTTCTAAGACAGAAAATGAAGTATTTCATATCACATGACACACTTAATGTTATTATTTTACCTCCGCTGGTCACAAGACTCCAAATCCACATCGCAGTACTTTGTACAGATCACTTTTCTCGATACACTGTATGTTGTTTAATATAATCTAGACAAAAAAAGATCTTCAATTACCGTTTTTATTATATAATATCTCATTTATATAGAGAGTACTTTTTAAAATCAATTTTATCAATTAGTTTTTATACGTATTTTTAAACATATATATAAATATTATACAAGTTTGTAAAATAGTACATGACTAATCTGTTTTTGCACTTTAGCTTTATCAAAAAGTTTCAGCCTTTATATAATTTCTTGACAATATTACGGATATTAAAAGTCAAGAACAATTTATTTTATTTTATTACTTTCATATCATCTGGATGACGAATCAATACGAATGGCATATGACAGAACCAAACTCTTACAATTGGATAGTATTGATCTTGTACTTCACATATTGTGTGTAATAGTTTTTCTGAAAAATATAAATAATTCTAAGTCACTTACAAAATGTAACAGATATATAATAATTTTAAACTATGGCAAATGAAGTTTATTTTAAAGAAAAAATTGAAGAATTCCTAATAATTTATCGAGATAACGTCTACATAAAGTGCAATATATAACTTGGCCATATATACAGATTAAAAAGAAAATAAAAAATTGCAAATATTTATTCGTTTTTATAAATACAAAAAAAGCTAAAGGTCAGTTTTACTAAATTGTAAGATCAAATTGATTTAATTTTGTCTGGAAGGATGAAACCGTTATTTGTAGGAACGGCGGAACGGGAACAAATAGCAAATGTATGATTTCAATGAATGCAAGAAATAAACGATAAGTAATATATATAACACTATTTACTAAACCGCACTTACATTAACTATTGAGAAATATACAAAGAAATATCACCGTGATAAACGATCGATCAAACTAATTGCTTGAGTTGAGCGCACACCGGTCAGAAGGAGCAAATCGGAAAAACTCTATTCTACACAAGGTACGGCACTCTTTTGCCACATGGCTATAATCGGCGTAACCGGCTGGTCGCTTCAGCGCCGCCTGTTCGACTCTTTAAGAGTTATTATCGATCATTACAATCGATATTCTTACAATGTTTAGGTAAAAGAGGTCGCTATTAAATTAACAATTATAATAAATTTTCCTACAAAATCAAATTCTTTTTCTTACCAATTGGAACAGTGAAGAGAAGTAAATTTCCTAACACTGGTAGAGCTGGTGGTCCCGGAATAAGATTTAGAAGTCGTCCTCTCTTTCCATAATGTAAATTATATTGATGTATCATAAAAAGTATAATAAGAAGTATAATAACCAGTACCAGTGTAATAATAATCATTGTTTGATGACGTTAACTCTGTTTTCTCTTGTGATTTACGTTCTTTTAGATCTTCTTATATAATATAATACCACAATTATATTTTATGTTTTTTATACTAAAACTAATTGTCGTCCTTCTCCTAAACACACAACCTAAAAAATATGAAAAATAGATTTTTATAGAAAAAGTAATAATTTTAAATTAAAATTTATACATATATATAATATATGTAACAGCAATTTCTTCTCTTTCAAAGCTACAACACTAAGAATTTACGTAAGATCCCAGCAAACACAAAGTAACACTTACGTAACATTACCCAGATAACCAAATTTGTCGAAACAGATTTTGCCAAATGCATGTTACAAATTTTGTTAGCAGAAAGACATCAAATATGATGCAGAGTTTGTTTTATCTGGCAATGTTGCAAAATTGTTAGCAAAAATATATCCAAGCTTGTTAACAAAACATAACA
>NW_018023406.1:3720-4890 GCF_002006095.1 Pseudomyrmex gracilis | reverse complement strand
GGCAAAGAGAGATAACTGAGGCGCGCGCAAATAACCGGGACGTAAACCCGGAAGAGCTTCGGCAAGCTCGCACCCGCGCCTGGGACCAAATGGTGCGGCGGTGGCGCCGCCAGCTGGAGGACCCGAGCCATTACGGCCAAAGAGTAAGGGAAGCGTTGGGCCCGGTCCTCAAAACCTGGCTAGAGTGCCCGCACATTTGGATGACTTACAGGTCAACCCAAATTGTGACGGGCCACGGCGTTTTCGGAGAGTTCCTACACCGTATACAGAAAGCGAACTCTCCGGAGTGCGAGCACTGCGGAGCCGAAATAGACACCGCAACTCACACTTTGGAGGAGTGCGAAGCGTGGGAGAGCGAAAGGGCAGCTCTCCTCGACGCGTTCGGGGATAATATCTCTCTCCCGTCCATCTTCAGACAGGCGGTAGAGGATATAAACAAGTGGCGCACTTTTCTCGCGTTCTGCGAGAAAGTCCAGAGCGCCAAAGAAGACGCTGAACGGCTTCGCCAGGACCAGCCGGCAGCAAGAAGAAGAAGGCGAGTCAGAAGCTAACTCTGACTAGCGCGCGAAGACAAAACCTCCTCTGTCTAAGAGGAAGGTCAAGGTACGCAGTCCGGGAAAGTGAGGGCTCTTTCGGACATTGCACGCGACCACAGGAGTCGGCAGAAAGGGACAGGCTCCTTTCTGCCGCTACAGGGGGGAGGTGCTACGCAGCACCCAGGCGCGGAAGGGGGGACCGGGATGTTATAGCCCTCCGGTTTTCCAGGCCTCCCTTCCCAACGCATACGAGAAGCCTCAAGGGGTTTTAGTGGGTACGCCTCTTTGGCAAGTCCCACATAACCCTGGCCTGCCCTTACAGGTCAGGGTATCCATAAAGGATTTCCCCTTGTAAAAAAAAAAAAAAAAGCTTGCACATAATTTGAGATCAAATTGACGCCAAATATGAAGCAAGATCTGCGCAACACGACTTGATAGCAAAATAACAGCAAAAACCGAGCAAGACTTGCAGTTTAGTCAACCTACATGGTATTTAAAAGGCCATTTAATTATATCTTGACTTATTTCTAAATTGTATATACACACTATCTATAATCCATAATATATATAAAATTACTTTTACATTTGAGTATTTAATCTATTTCCCTATTACCAATAATTAAATATTAAAATG
>NW_018023406.1:0-2845 GCF_002006095.1 Pseudomyrmex gracilis | reverse complement strand
TTTTGGTAGCAATTTGCTGTTACTTTTTGTCGACAAGCTTTGGCAACAAAATCGAAGCCTAATGCGGACACAGTTGATGCCAATTTGTTGAATAGTTTTGCTTAAAATTGCTGACAATTTGCTGGCAAATTGCGAACAAATTGTTTACTGGGTATAGTTATACATTGTGACGGGCACGTCGCGTTAGATGTTATGGCGGAGGCGCCGCACAACTTCGGCACGTCTTTAACACAACAGAAACAAAATTTATTCACCAAATTCTATTAGTTGGGCGCCAGGCGTGAATTCACACGCCACACGACAAAATCTCGACTAATTATTATGGTTCTCCAAATTAATCTCGACGTGATGGCAAGGTCACTCGGCAGCTCAGTTTATAACGATAACAGAGAGGCGTGGGCTCAAGAGGCAGAGTTTAGTAAATAATGGCAGAGAAACTTGATCGTTCAGTATTATTTGTAATATATTTTAATAATAAGAATAAAAAATAAAACTATAATAGATTTGTACAATTAGCGTTAAATTTTCTTTCTCAATATTTTAATAATTGGTTCACTATAACATTTATCTATTGTCATGGTTTTTTACTCTCTTACTTAAATATATTTTACTTTTTTACACTTACCGTAAGTAAGTTTCTTATATCACGTAAAAGCTAATAATTAAATAAATAAATATTTGATACAAATTATTGAAGTCACTTTCAATGCAGAGTTACTCTTTTCAATGTTCGCGATAATTTTATGGTAACATATGCCTGTCGGTATTATTGGTAACCGCGTCGGTATGTATCATCGATAACCGTGCCGATATATGGATTAAATCTCGGGCCGCTGGCGCATGGTAGTAGGAGGCGGCCAGAGGAGAACTACTTCTCCTCACGGCGCACGATATGGTGCTCCGCACTGTATATATATTTATGTTTTGTGCATTTATATGTATACGTGTGTGTATGTATACACACACACACACACACACATTTTTTTAATTATATAATTGTATATAAATAAATATAGAATATTTTTCCTTATTGTTAGAAAACGGTTTTTCAACAAAAATGCAATACCCATGGATCTGAGATGAGTTTTGGAAGTCTACAGTTTTTTTTTTAAGTATATATGTGAATATAAAACAGATTTTAGTGATAATAGTTATTTAAAACTTATAGTTATATTATGCTAACTTTAAATTTTAAAATAAGATATTTATAAATATACATGTTACGGATAATATTTTTTATATTGCAAAATAAAATTCGTAGAAAATAACAGTTTTCTAATACGTATTTTTTACATATTTTTTAGATTGCAAATAAAATTTTTCATAATAGAATGCAGAGGTTACAGAAGATGACATTGTTCTAATTTATAAAATTGTTAAAATAATATATTTTACATCTTCTCTCTAGTTTATAACACTGTCGGAATATTGTTTCTGGCTAATGTGTATGTGTATATACAGTTTATATATATGTATAACTATATACGTATATATCGCACGCATTTAATAAAATCAAGCGCTTGGAAAAAGAATATATACATATATATACAGAGTGTTTGATAAGTCTCATTGAGAGCAGAGGCTTCTCATCTCCCCTCGAGCGCTGCTCGCTTCGCTACGAACCGCCGAATACAGATGTATGCCATTAATCTTATACTAACAATCATACACGCCTACAGAGTTAGGATCATCGCTTTCCACGCGCTCATTTATTAATTCATATCACAATAACTATTGCGAATTTCGCAAAATGGCAAATAACTTTTCGATTTACTCACTCTATCTCCATACTTCGGTTGTGTCAAAATTTCACAGACACCCTGTATAAATATACTTTTCAAAAAAAAGTAAAAAAAGGCGCCAAGTACATGCGCAACTCGTATCTCTAGAAAAAGTATTACTATCACAATCTTCCTCTACAAGATCTATTCTACAAAAGAAATGATATCAATAAGTTACGCCAAGTAAAATCTTTTATACATGGTTACAAAAATATATAAAATATATAAAACTTTGTAAGTTGTTTATACGTTGCAAAATAGAAAATATTCTAAATCAATAAAACGTTTCAAATATTGTATGACCACTGCACTTTTTATATAAAACACTCATTGATGTAAGAAATGACTTCGCCTTGCGTGGAAAATCTTAAACTATGTCGAATCATACNTATAGATTTCGATTTGTGTGAAATGTCAAAAACTCATGTGGAATTCAAAATAAAAAATATTTAATGTAAAATGACGTGGCGCGACTGCACCAAAAACTAAAGACAAAGTGCAGATTCCCCTATTCTGTATATTTACCATTGTAAGCGACTGAAAGAGAATTCAGTTTGAATATCTTGACTTTGCCGAATAGCTTGATATGTGTTTCCTTGTAGCTAACGCCCTTATCTATTTATTATTGTAATTCCCTTGAGAAAGGTCGTATCGCGCCATGGAAATAAAGGAGGGAGCGTTGTCGAAAAAAGATGAAGCTTATGCAGCCATAGACGTATAATATATAGACTACGCGTTTGGCTGAAAAGATGTCTTCAACGTTGAGAGAGACAACATACTTTGAATAGTAACTCTTTCTCTGTCTATCATTTTCCCCACTACTTTGCTAGACAAAGGTGAGGCTACTATTCAACACCAGCTGTCTCTCTCTCCACGTTGAAGACATTTTCTTAACATGGCAAAGGTAGGGAATGCGCAGTCTATATATTATACGTCTATGTACCCTGATAGCTACCTGTCTGTGTTTTTGCTGTCATGTTGCCGAAAACAAAACGCTTGAGTTTTCAGCAAATTTAAAACAAGGTGAGTCAGGCATTTGTCTTTGGTTTGACATGACACGTATT
>NW_018023405.1:6626-12138 GCF_002006095.1 Pseudomyrmex gracilis | reverse complement strand
GAAAACTCCGAAATTAAACCACCCTTACACATTCATCATGGAAAAAGACAACAAACAGGGCGGATTATTACCGGACCAGGGTGAACGGACACCCAGGTCCCGGCAGTTCGGGGGTCAAGACCCTGCCCCCGTTCGGTCGTTATCTAGCAAGGGGTCGGCTGCCTTGTGCGCTGCAGGCGAGGCAGTCTCTCTGGTTACTGCAAGCTCTTTGGGGGAGATACCGTCCATTGATATGGATGTGTACGAGGGCGATGATTCGCCGACTGCAAGGTCCCCGCGTGGGGAGTCACCTGCGGTTACATTTACGGGAGAGTACCAACTCCCAAGCACGGAGAGGGCGTCCACCAGCAGACGCCATTCACAGAGAGGCGCCGGGAGCCAATCAGGGGGAAGCGGCGTTGTTAGCCGCCCCGGCCCGAAATCAAGCAAGATTGGCTCGCTGTCGGTAAAACCCGGCAGGATGACTTCCTCCCCACTGTCATCAAGGGGGGGAAAAAAGAAGAAACCGGTCCGTAAGACCGTAAAGAGGCGCCGACAAGCGGATCCCGAGGAGGAGTCGGAAGGCTCCCCGAGATCTGACATGGAAGTTCCGGGGGAGGACTACCGAGACTTGCCGCCGCAGAACATTGCGGCAAAAATGGAGGCACGTCTTGCCGAGCTTTATCGTCTCCAGAGGATCAGTAAGAACCTCAAGGGGACGGTAAAGCGCGGCATTAAGACGTGTATAGTAGAATTGCGGGCTCAACGCGAGGCCCTGGTAGACTGCGTCCTGGATTGGGGGGACGAAACTACCCTCCGTTTAAAGACGCAGCTTGCCGAGAGGGAACGTGATGACCTCCTCCGGGAAAGGGCCACGATTACTGCAGAGCTCGAGGCTCTGAGGTCAGAAGTTAACGACCTAAAGGTGGAGAATACCAACCTCCACATAAGTGTTATGAGGCTGGAGGCTGGCTTCGGTCGGGCAGCTGTCTCCTGTGAGACGGCGACGATCGGTGTTCAGACGGACGTCGCCCCGGCACGGGAACAGCTGGAGAAGGCGAAGGAGGAAGAGAGGAAGAAGCCGACAGTCTTGTCGGTAGAGGTGGTCCCGGCGGGAAGTAAATCCCTGCTGCCGGGGATCGTTCCTCCTCCTCCTAAAACTAGAGAGAAAAGGAAGAGAGAGGCCCCGGGTCCGCCTGAAACAGGCGTCCCGGCTAAATTGGCCTGGGCTGAGGATCAGCCGGAGAAGGGCCTTGGCCGCCAGCTGCAGGAGCTCTCGCTCTGTGTTGCCTCTCTGCAGCAGCAGATGGCGGCCATGGTGACGGGGGGTCCCTCGTCCGGGCGGGTATTGCCTCCTCGGGCGGGGAAGAAAGATCTTCCCCCGGCCCCGGCCCCACGGCGGCGCAGCTTTGTGAGGTCTACAGATGGAAAAGGCGGGGAAGAATTTCCGCCTTTCCAATGGGTAGAAGTGGTGCGCCGTAACAAGCGTGGGAGGAAAACCCCAGCAGAGGGGACGACGCCTGTAGCCGTCCTTGAACCCTCTGCCGGCACTTCCAGGGAACTTAGGCCCTTTGGTCGGGCGGCGCCGGATCTGCCTCAGCGGCAGCAACGGCAGCAGTTGAAGCGGCAGACGTTGCCGCAATAACAGCCGCGAGGACAACAGCGGCAGACGACGCAACAACAACAGCCGCGAAATCAGCCGCCGAAGGTGAAACCCCCGAGGAGAAGGCCGCCCAGGACGGCGGCGGTTGCGGTGCGGTGTCTACCCGGCCAGGACAGCGGCCGGGAGTCATACGCGGCCATTATTCGGTTGGCGCGGGAGCGGGTGTCCCTTAAAAAATTGGGCATAGGGGACATCCGTGTCCGCAAGGATATGGGGGGGGCCTTCTCCTGGAGATACCAGGAGAAGGTGGTAACGAGAAGGCGGATTGCCTGGCTGATGCCTTGGCCCCGGTCCTCAAAGACAGGGCGGCAGTATCTCGTCCCATGCGCAGGGGCGAGGTGCGGCTGACGGGGCTTGATGCCTCCGTCAGTGCTGAGGACGTCGTGGCGGCAATGACGACGGGCGAATTTGGTCCGTGCCGGGAGGGCGACGTCGCGTTAGGCCCAATTGTAGAGGGTCGCGACCGCATGGGCTCAGCGTGGATGCGCTGCCCGGAAGGAATTGCGGCCAGACTTGCCGCTGTGGGACGTCTCCGGGTTGGATGGTCCAGCGCCCGGGTCGTCCTACTTGAGACGCGCCGGCTCCAGTGCTACAAATGCCTGGAGTTCGGCCATGTGCGGCAGTCATGCCGCAACGAAATTGACCGCACCCGCACCTGTTTTCGGTGCGGCAAGGAAGCGGATCACTCGGCACGCACCTGCACGGCTCCTGTGCGGTGTGTGCTGTGTGATAGCAGGGGCCTTTCCACCGGTCACCGGATGGGAGGCCCATCCTGCCCTTCGCGTTTGAAGGGCAGGAACGGGAAGAGAAACCCCCCGGAGCGGAGGACCGGGGTAGCTGCAGCAGCAGCTGAGATGGACGTGGACCGCAATGAAAATGCGTAATATCATCCAAACCAACGCAAATCATTGCGGTCCGGCACATGACATGCTAAGGCAGGTCATGTGCGAACGACGGACGGCTCTCGCAACGGTCGCGGAGCCGTATTACATCGGGGAGGCTCCGGGCCGAGTGGTGGACCTCGATGGAGTGGCGGCAATATTGTGGTCACCCCGCGAGAGCCGCTCGTCGTGCGAGGTGGCTGCGCGGGGCCACGGTTTTGTGGCGGTGCGCTGGGGGGAGGTAGTAGTGTTTAGCTGCTACTTTCCCCCCAGCGCAAGCAGGGCGGAGCTCCGTGAATCCCTCGATGCTCTCTCCGAGAGCATTGAGAGAGTGGGTGGGGAGTCCCATCTGGTGCTGGGCGATTTCAACGCCTGGTCCACACGGTGGGGCTCCGCCTCCACGAATGTGCGGGGGAGAGAGGTCGAGGGATGGGCCGACGGAGCCGGATTGTCCCTGCTCAATCGGGGGACGGTAGCGACATGCGTCCGGCCCCAGGGGTCCTCTGTTGTGGACCTGTCCTGGGCGTCGGCGGCTGTGGCCCCGCTGATCCGGCGGTGGAGGGTCCTCCGTGGCGTGGAGACCTTGTCGGATCACCGATACATCGACATGTCCATGGTCGATGAGGAGGGGGGTGCCCGCCCGAGGTATATTTTTCCTCGGTGGAAGCGGGACCCTTGGGACCTGGACATGTTCGAGGCGGTGGTCCGGGGATCAGCGTGGGTTGTCGCCGGGAACCGGGGCGGGTCCTTGGCAGAGGAGGTTGAGTGGCTGGCCCGCGTGTGTGCGGACGCATGTAACGCGTCAATGGTCCGCGCGGGTCGGCCGGGACCTCGCAGGGCCATGTACTGGTGGTCGGCAGAGATCGCTGATCTTAGGACACGGTGCATGGTCCTGCGCCGGCGGTACACCCGGGCACGAGGGCGTCGCCGGTACGACCCGGATGCAATAGAGGCCTTGCGCGTCCATCTGCGCGAGGCACAGCGCGCCCTCCGTCAGGCCATCGCGACGGCAAAAAGGGCGGCGTGGAGGAACCTCACGGATACCTTGGATAGGGATCCGTGGGGTTTGGCATACCGGGTGGTGCTGGCGCGCCTGAGACCATCCGGCCCGGGTGTAACGGAGCTGCTGTCGGTGGATGCGGTCCGGGAGTTGGTCCGGACTTTGTTTCCCCTCCGGGAGGAGGCCCGTCCGGGCCCACCGGGCCGCATACCATGGCGGGAGGAATTCGCCGTGGGAGCAGACGAACTCCGCGAGGCGTGTCGTCGTCTGCGGGGACGGCGTACCGCCCCGGGCATGGACGGGGTTACGTCCGTGGCCCTGGAACGGGTGGCATCCCTGGCCCCCGGAGGTGTTGCTGCGCTGCTATACGCGGTGCCCCTGGGAGGGGTGCTTCCCACGGGCGTGGAAAGGGGCCAGGTTGGTGTTGGTCCCCAAGGCATCCCGCCCGGGGGTTGCCCCCTCGTCCTATAGGCCGATATGCCTTTTGGACGAGGTGGGCAAGCTTTTTGAGCGGGTCTTGGCGACCCGCATCGAGGGGGTCGTTCGGAGGAATGGAGGCCTGTCTGACCGGCANTTTGGGTTCCGACCGGCGCTCTCCACGTGCGANGCGGTGCTCCGCGTCCNGGAGATCGCCGGGGCNCATCTGGCTCGGGGGAGGACGTGCGTTGCGGTCAGTTTGGATATCCGCAACGCGTTTAACTCCCTGTCCTGGGGTGGCGTCCGGGCGGCTCTGCGGGATTGGGGTCTTCCCACTTACCTGCGGGCCGTCCTGGACGACTACCTTTCGGACAGATTTGTCTTCTATCCCTGTCGGGACGGGGAGTTGAGGTCCCACGCTCTCACCTGCGGGGTGCCACAGGGCTCTGTCCTGGGGCCCCTGCTGTGGGACCTCACTTATGACGCGGTGTTGCGGGTCCAGCTGCCGCCGCGCGTGGACGTCGTATGCTACGCCGACGACACACTTGTGTTAGCGGCGGGCTGCGACGTCCGGGAGGCCAGGCTCCGAGCGACCCTTGCGGTGGCCGTAGTGTTGGAGTTTATCTCCACACTCGGCCTCGCCCTGGCTGCTGATAAGACGGAGGTGGTCGTCTTCCGCCCTCCGGGAGGACGGCACGGGGAACCAATCAGAGTGGGAGTTGGGGAGGCCCAAGTTGTTTTGCGCACGTCCATGCGCTACCTGGGCCTCCTCGTAGATCAAGAGTGGTCTTGGAGAGACCACTTTGGGTACGCGGCGGAGAAGGCCGGACGGATGGCGGCGGCACTATCTCGCCTGCTCCCGAATGTTCGGGGCCCCGGGGAGGCCGCTAGGCGGTTATATCTGAGCGTCGTGCATTCAGTTTTGATGTACGGCGCCCCGGTATGGTGGGAGGCGCTATGTCGGGGCCGTCTTGGGGCCCCGTTCAGTCGGGTGCAGAGGGTGGTGGCTCAACGGGTGGCCCGGGCCTACCGTACGGTCGCGCTGGAGGCGGTGCGGGTGGTGGCCCGTGTTCCTCCGGCCGACCTGTTGGCTCGGCAATACGCCGAGATTTTCGCTTCCATCCGCGAAGGTAGAGCCCGGGGCGTTGAGCCTCCCCTGGATGGTGACGACGCCGTTCGTCGTCGAGCACACCAACGGATGGTGCGTAGGTGGAAGGAGAGGGTGGTCGCCCCCTCTCGATACGGCATCCGAGTGCGAGAGGCCGTTGGCCCGGTGTTGGAGTCTTGGGTGGGTCGGAGATACGGAGAGGTCTCTTACCATCTCACCCAGATCCTCACCGGGCACGGATGCTTTGGGGACTACCTTTACCGCATAGGTAAGGTAGTTTCGCCAGCGTGTGCCCATTGCGGCGCCGCAGTGGATTCCGCTCAGCACACGTTGGCGGACTGTCCCGCTTGGGACCGGGCACGGGCCGCCTTAACATCTTCGGCGGCGGGCGGGGACCTCTCCCTTCCGGCGCTTGTGCGCCGGATGGGGCGTGTTCCGTTTGACCACAGTACGATTCGACACCG
>NW_018023405.1:4784-6040 GCF_002006095.1 Pseudomyrmex gracilis | reverse complement strand
CGTACGGTGTCGAATAATTTGGTGTCGAATAAATCTGTGTCGAATCGAGCGGTGTCGAATCGTACTGTGGTCAATAGAGTATCACCCCGCCGGATGTTGGAGGATCCTGACGCATGGCGGGCCGTGGTGCACTTTTGTACCACGGTCATGAACGCCAAAGAAGAGGATGAGCGTGCCCGGCAGGGGCAGCCCCGTGGAAGGCCGAGGGGGGGCGGTTAACCTCTCCTTATCACCCTTTAAAAGGGGTGAGTGTACTTGTCCCTGCCCCCGCCTTGACCGGAGCGGGATCAGGAGTTCGCGCTTTCGGTCGGGCGGTGGGCAGATAGGACAAAAAAAAAGCTGCAGGTGGAGGGAGCGGGGGCTCCTTTCCACCATTGCACGCAGCACAAGATATGGTGGTCAGAGAGCGTGGTCCTCTCTGACCATCTGAAAATCCTAGGAGGGTGGCGACACCTAGGCCGCCAATGCACTAAGGAGGGTTCCGAGAAGTATAGCCGCAAGGTTTTCCAGGGCCCTCCCTAAAAGTGCAGGAAGACCACCGGGGAGTTTTAGTTGGTATACCTCCCAATTAATTGGGAGGGGAGTCCAACATAACCCTGGCCGCTCCCCCGAGGGGTTAGGGTATGCGTAACGCATTTCTCCCCGTAAAAAAAAAAAAAAAAAAAGTATATATAGATATACTTTCCCTGGTTAAACGTGGAACTGGGAAGTAGCCGAAAACTTAGTTTCCGTAAAGACTAAAAGTCACACACACAGACACAGTACGTACATTAACATTCTACGACTTATGAGATATAGCGGTTTTTAACAATTGTGGATATTTCGAGAACNAGAAGAGATATTCGGAAACGGACCATGTAGGTACCTTCACTTTGGGTTCGAGAATTTTACGCGACATAGTGAAAGTAAACAATTCGATTATCTCGGAAACGGCGATAGTTAGAGAAAAATGGTTTTCAGATTCTATTTTCTATTACTTAGTTGCCAAATACCACGTTTTTAAAAGTTAATAATTTTAATTATTTAAACAACCGACTGTTAATAACAAATTCTGGGGACCTGACACCACACTGGTATTTTGCAGTTTTTCACGCTAATTCCAGCGGTGAAAACCGTTTTTTCCTATCTCTTGTGGTTTTTGTTATATTAATTTTGCAACTTACGTAACACCATGTGGTTCGGACTTAAGCTAAGTGAAGCATGGCTAACGGTAACAGGAACACGACGGTAACTCGTGCGGGTCGGTAACTTGCTCG
>NW_018023405.1:0-4099 GCF_002006095.1 Pseudomyrmex gracilis | reverse complement strand
ACAATAAAACGACTGACCAATCAGATTGCAAGTTACTAGGAAACTGACCAATCAGAGCTTAGGGCGGTGAAAAACGGCTTAACACTACGCGTAGAGGACTGTGACTTTGTACACACGTAGAAACAGTCGCATAAAACTGGCTAACATAAGATTATGGAAAGATACGTAACTTTAGGCTTGACACAACTATATAGCAGTATGTGATTATAATACAACTGTTGTCGCCGTAGTTTAACGTCATTGCGGACGATTAGGAGGGAAAAAATGTTGGGACGTGACATATTACGAATCATATATTTGCTGCGTTCAGCTGAACAAGCTGCTTTGTTGCAATCAAAGTTAATTTTTTAAATCTGATAATGCTTGTTGTAAGTGATGCAGTTTCAACTCGGTGGAAAAGTCTTCGAGATCAATTTTTTAAAGAAATGCGCAAGGTGATTGCCAGTCACCCTCTTTCTGGTGCTGGAAGTGAAGAATTGTTATACAAGCCAACATGGCCCTTTTTCAATGAATTGTCATTTCTTAAGGATGATATCAAACGTAGAAAATAAGTTCATATTACTTATTTGGGTGCTTTTCAACCACGTACACAGGCGACACTGTGCAACACAGTGTCCATTTGTGTGAGAAAGAGCGCATCAGTGTGTCTCTATATCACACTATTAGACACTGTATTGCCTGTGTACGTAGCTGGAAAGCATCTATTACTTGGCTAATCGAATATTCCAGTTTTTCTGACATAAATGTTTATCTTTATAGAACGCAGTCAAATGTCACCAAGAAATTAAAGTCATGTGAAGACACACAAATCGCAAGCACTAAATACAATAATGAATCAGTATCATCCGGCGCGAATGTCCAGTAAAATCCGGCGCGGATGTCCAGTCAGCAGTCGCGAGGCGATATGCGACCGCGTGCACAAGGACGCACCGGTCGAAGGTCGCACGTAGCCGAAAAGATGCAATGGTTTGCATTGCACTTTTCGAAGGCCGGATGTCGCCTGGTTTTCCTCGGCCAATCACAGAGTGATTGACTCGAGGATATAAGCCGGTGTCCGGGCGGAAACGGTAGAATCGTCTAGAATAGTGTCGCGACCGGAGGCTCTGCCCATCAGAGCATCGCTCGTAAGGACTTAAGATATCGCGAGTGAGTGGAAGTGTAACAAAAACAGAATACGAAATAAATGAATTTATTGAAACTTAATAAATGTTATACAATGATAATAATTCTCCTCGGCGTTCCTCCCACGCAGCATCCTCGACCTCACGCGAGGTAACAAAATTGGTGGCAGCGGTGGGATGCTGCATAAACACGCCGAAAAGATACTCCAGGAATCTGCAACAAAAGAAATAAAAATCTTGAGTATCAGAGAAAACAGCAACAACTGAGTTAAGAAGCAACAGACGATTCTCACAGAAAAATAGGCAGTAAGTAACTGACCTATGCTAANTACGATCAGCGAAGGAAGGCGTAAGACGACACAATAAAAGAGAGGAGCACGCAAGGGAGGCACTCTCAAGTAACTGAGCGAGAGCAAGATAACTCNGACTCAGCGATAAGCCCGAGCGGCTGAAGAAAACGACAGCGCACAAACCAGGTGCCTGTAGGAAATAATTAAAAAAAAAAAAAAAAAAAAGCTACAGGAGTTGCGGAAAAGCAGAAGAATTGGTCTCAAGGATCAGGACCTTGGTAGGATCCGGAACGTTGAATTTGGCTGAACACAGCTAGCAAGAAACGAACCGAGCGGCAAGCGAGCAAGAGCGAGCGGCCGACGGAAAACGAGCGACCAACGGAGAACGTGTGAGCGACGGAGAACGAGCGATCAACGGAGAGCGAGCGGCCGACAAAGAGCGAGCGGCCGACGAGGAGCGAACGACTGACAGAAAACGAGCAACCGGGAGAACCAGCGCGGCGAGGGAGCAGCGCGTCAACGGCGGCAGAGGCGGTCAGCGACACCGATACGAACGCGAGCGTAAGACGAGATGCGGCTACTAATGTAAGTCAGAAAATTCTTTTTTTTATGTGCGAAAACCGGGAAGTAGCGGACGAGTTAACACCGATTAACAGTAGTGAATTTCGGTTAGAATTGCCTAGTTTCAACGTACCGGGCGAGACGCGAAATAAATCGTGGCTATATTCGGAACCGGCAAAGCGAACGTTACAACATTTAAAAACTAGGGGAACACAGAGTGATCCGTGTCAGAATAGAAAACCTCGCAGTATCGAGAGGTCCGGTCGAGTTCGACAAAATTTGGCTCTTGAGTTTAGTAGCGGAAACGGTAACACGACCGAAAACGAATTGCAAGAGAATATTACGGTAGACTGCGAGTTTACATTCAATGTAGACGAAAGTTTACTTCCTTAAGTAAACCCTGAACCTAGAAGACGGAGGCCTTACGTTAGTCGGACTCCGAGTGACGTGTCCGAACACGGAGAATTTTCGTTAACCTCGTACGATAGTAGTGTGTTCGATCCGAAGGAAATACATACGGAAATGGCTTACGCGCCAAACGACTCGTTGGACGAACAACTTGATAGAGTACATCAGACACAAGCTGACGTGGACAGAGAGATAGACCAAATGCGTAGTGAGGTAGGAGGTAGACAACTCCTCCAAGGTGCAGCGGGCTTGAACAGACCCGCAGGCGAGGTCACGGAGGCAAATAGAAACCCCGATGACTCCTCAAATACTTTGTTTATGCGCGAGTTGATGCAGGCCTTCCGAGAATTGCAAACTGAAGTGCGAGGTCTGAAGCGGCAGGTAGTGCGACGCCGTACCTCACAGGTGTACGAGGACGACGAACCGCTTAGACGTCGCACAAGGGTCGACGATGTAACGCGAGAACGCGATAGCGCGCTGGACGTAACGTACGGACGGACAGCGGCGGACGTGAGAAATCAAACGGCGCACTTGAGTGATTACATGTTGTTGAAAGAGGCGCGCGCGATNATACCAGTATTCGACGGCAAAACGCAGACGCAGTTACGCAAATTTTTAAGTGCGTGTACTTACGCGATGAAAAATATTAATCTGGTAGATGAAAGAACGCTATTAGAAGCAATACTGTGCACCAAACTAAGGGGACAAGCTTTGCTGGATTTTGAAACACGAGATATTTACAGTTTCGAACAACTAAAAAATGAGTTGGAAGCAACGTACTCCGCTAAAAAGGGTACGACAGAGCTACAAATTGAGTTCAGTTCTCTAAAGCAGAAAACGGGGGAGAACGCGCTAACGTTTGGACAACGCGTCAACCAACTTGCCATGGAGCTTTACGAATCTATGATCGAAGGAAAAGCGCGAACCAATAAACAAAAGAGAATTATCTTGGAAACGATCAAGGAACAAGCCTTGCATCATTTCCAAATTGGACTAAGGAATGACCTTAAATTAATAATAAGGTCACGCAATTACAATACGCTCCAAGAAGCAATAGCGGGAGCAGGTGCGGAAGAAAAAGCCGCGAGAACAAACAAAAATCGAGCACCGCCACAACCACGAAATATTAACAGATACCATAATAGTTACAAATGCGGGAAAACAGGGCATTACGGGCGAGAGTGTCGCTCAAGCCGAAACAGTTTCCCGAAATCCGAAAGCGACGGATAAATGCTACGGAAAAATATTGCAATTACTGTAAAAAGGCGGGGCACAAGAGAGATGAGTGCTGGTTGCTCAACGGAAAAATTAAAAGCGAAAAGAAGCCGAGAGAAAAGGAGAAAAAGTTTGTTAAGCACAATAAAAGCAAAGTGAATACGTGCGAAGATCATGATTTTTCAAGTAGTGATGAAGAATGCGACCACAGAAGAAAAAATAAAGCAATAGAAGCGGCAGAGCTTCATGTGACAGCGGTAGACACAAACAATGCAAGTCTAGACCTAGTGAGCGTACCGATTGTTGAAACAAAAAGGGGCACAGCCGAATTGTTATATGATACGGGTGCGACTATATGTCACGTCCCAACATTTTTTCCCTCCTAATCGTCCGCAATGACGTTAAACTACGGCGACAACAGTTGTATTATAATCACATACTGCTATATAGTTGTGTCAAGCTTAAAGTTACGTATCTTTCCATGTTAGCCAGGTTCGTGCGACT
>NW_018023404.1:9918-12140 GCF_002006095.1 Pseudomyrmex gracilis | reverse complement strand
GAAACAAAAAACTACCACGTCCACGCCGTTGTTCCTGGGTAGTGCTAACAGTAGTAATTTTTATTACTTTTGGCTAAAAATTTTGTCCGCCATATTGATCCGCCATCTTGGATCCGCAATTTTGAATTTTGCAAATCTGACTTTAGATTTGTGATTAGCAACCCCAAAAACCCTCGTAAACTTAATTTGGTGCAAATCGGTTGACTAAAATTTTTGTCCGCCATCTTCGTATGCCATCTTGAAAATTTTAAAACAGCCAAGGTTATATTTGAACGTAAAATTTTCCGCTTTTTCATTTTCCGGTGTCAAAAAGGGGAGTTTCCATTTTAAAAAACCCACTTCCGGTTGAAGTAACCCACTTTCGGTCAAAATCAAAAGTTGAAAGGTACGCCATTTTGGTTCCCCNTCGAAACCCTACAACTTTTATATAAAACTGTTTTTGATTCCTGGCCACACAAACGAGTTATTGGAGGTGATAGATTCAGATGACTCATCCTGTATAAGCGTTTTTCAAAAATCCATCAGTAACGGAAAAATTTCTTGAAGGAATTACCAAAGCCAGTTTATGTGTTTGTGAAGCCGACTTACGTAAATGGTTTAAAGAGATTTATAATTATTTGACAGAGGGAAATAATTTAGATATATTAAAAGATCCAACTCGTATTTATAATAGTGACGAAACATATTTTATAGTATGTTCAAAAATNAAGTATGCAGTAGCTTCACGTAGAACTCGCAATGTCTATGAAGTAAATAAAAGCAATACAAAATGAAATTCATAAACTTAATAAATAATATGTAAGTTTGTCTTTGTTTGATATTAAAAGAGTTTGATACTAAAAGAGCCCGAGATACTTTTCTATTATTTCACATTTTTTAATTTATTAGTTTTTTTTATTGGGACCTTGAATAAATTCTCGCTGTGTTTTTGTGAAAATTAATGCTTTATTTAAAAAAAGTCGTAAACAACATGTCACTGAAAATATTGCCCATCGCTAGCCACTACTTTTTCCCATCTTTCTGGCAGCATTTAAATTCAACGTCGGAAAAACGACACGTCTTTTGAGGCCATGCAAGAATCGATCCAGTTTTTGGCATCTTCATAAGAATGAAAGTGCTGCTCAGCCAGACCATGTGCTATCGATTGGAACAAGTGATAATCGGAAAGGGCAATGTCTGTTGAATACGGCGGGTGAGGTAAGACTTCCTATTTAAGCGTTTCGATCTAGGTTTTCACCGGTTGTGCAACATGTAGCCGAGCGTTGTCATGTTGCAGTCACTTTGTCGTGTCTCTGCTCGTATAGCGGCCGTTTTTCCTTCAATGGTCGGCTCCAACGTATCAATTAGTCGATAGCGATCTCCCGTGATAGTTTCGGTTGGTTTGAGCAGGTCATAATAAACTACACCCAGCTGATCCCACCAAATGCAGAGCAGAAGCTTTGAACCATGTATATTTGGCTTTGCCGACGATGTTGATGCATGGCCAGGCTTACCCCACGATCTTCTACGCATCGTAGTGAATCCATTTTTCATCGCCAGTCACGATACGATGCAAAAACCTTTCCTTTTCTGCCGTTAAAGCAGCTGTTCACACGTGAAAAGACGCCGTTCGACGTCTCTCGGTTTCAACTCGGCATTCAATGTCCTTGCTTTGGAATAATTCCTAATACTTTCAAACGTTTTGAAACTGTTGTGTTATCTACTCCTAATGATTCTGTAAGTTCAGTTAGCGTCTGACATGAAGTTTCATGAAGTAATGCTTCCAATTCTTTGTCTTCAAACTTTTTCAGTGCGCCAGAGTCTTCTTTATCTTCAACATTAAAATTATTATTTTTGAAACGTCTAAACCAATCTCTGCATATTGCGTCCGACAGAGCATGGTTGTCGTAAGTCTCAACAAGAATTCTGTGTGCTTCAGCTGCAGATTGTTTTGAACAAAATAGTGCAATAAAATTTTCCGCAAATACTCTTGTTTGGCACGAAACTTGACATGTTTAACACTATAAAAAAAAAGTTGTTTCCACTTCGGTAAAATGACATACACTGAATTTCAAGCTTGCCTATGATACTTCCTTACAGATGTGTTATATACCATCTTAAACTACACGCACGCAGTTCTGGTAACGCCATCTGTTGGGAAACAGCGAGATTTTATTCAAGATCCCAATACATTTAGTGCGAGTGGTATTACAACTCCGCCTAAATATCTTTACAAGAAATTG
>NW_018023404.1:2649-9131 GCF_002006095.1 Pseudomyrmex gracilis | reverse complement strand
AATGTCCTGTATTAAGTGTGTGTTCTGTTATTACTGAATTTTGGTGATTGTTTTTTACATATTGCATATGTTCTTTAATGCGTGTTTGTACTTGTCTTTTGGTTTGTCCAGTGTAATTAGCTTCACATNTGTTACATGATATGTTATATACTACGTTTTTCTTTTTGTTTCGAGGTACTCGGTCTTTGTGTGTTTTGATGAATTTGTTCAATTGATTTAAATTTCTGTAAGAGAGTCTATATTTTATGTCTTTCATGTCAATGTTTAAAACGGCTTGTATATGTTCTGAGACTTTTGGAATATATGGAATAAGAAAGTAGTTATGTGGTATATCTCCGTTGTCTTGTTTGTTAAAATTTTTTTGATTGAGTTTTGTTGTAAATAAAGTTTTTAATCTTTTGTTAATAGTGGAAAAAATGAGATCTATTGGATAATTATTATCTATGAGAATCTTTATGCAAAAAGTTATGTTTTTTTGGTGATACATTGGGTCTGATAATAAAATTGCTCTGTCTATTAGTGTAATAATTGTACCGATTTTGTGACACAAGGGGTTCTGGGATAGAAAATTCAAGTATCTTCCTGAAAATGTTGGTTTGCTCTTCTATCTTTATTTGATAAAAGAAAGAGTAGTTTCCTGTAATACTTTTTATATATGGGCACAGCAGTTATCTGACTTTAAATATTATAGTTTANTTTACAGAATTAGAAATTATTCTCATTTGTTTGTATCTTAATTCAACGAAATTGCTGCACTCTGCAGATGTGGCAGCATTTAAACCAATCAAAACCTTATGGACAAACTCTGTCGTAGAATGGAAGAAAAAATTCTGCGCTAATGCTAACACAAGAAAGGATGGCACGATTTTTGAAAACTGTCATCGATAAATTTTTACAAAATAAAAATATCATACAAAATGGCTTCAGAACTTGTAATATTTATCCTTGGAACTCAAATGTTGTAGACTAGTAAATGTGAGATAGTAAATGTCTGAATACGCAAAACGCTTCAATCTGCAAAAAACATCCACTAAAGACAGCAACGATATCATTTGAAATATTTATGAAAGGTGTAGGAAATAATATATTACAACAATTGAAAACGTTTTCTCTTCAAGATGAAATCGAAGAAAGATCAGAAGAATTCGCAGTTCTTTACAGATTGTTCTAAGAATATAACAACATACAAGAACCCAGTGTACATAATAAAGATTTACAATTAGAAACAACATTTTAAAACTATAAAGAAAAGAAAGATAAGCAACCGACAGAATATCTAAATATTGCTGCTACACCTACAACTGCAGTATCATAGAATTGTTTAATATATAATGTAGACGACAATGCAAATAGTAATAATATTTGTAATATTACGGATAACACTATCAGTGTTAATGCAATGTTGAAAGAGACTGAAAATAAGACTTATATAAATAAGTTAGAAATGAATAATAGTTGTAGTTATGAAAAAAATATTATTGATGAAAACAAATAATAATAACGCAGAAGCTATGCAAAAGATAACATTTTATATTATAGTTATTGCAAATGTATCTATAGTTCTATCAGATAACTTTTAAATATATGATATAGATAACATAGATAATAATAGTGCGTATATTATTGATGATATAGATAATATGGATACCATAGATAATATAAACAATATAAATAATAATAATGTGTATATTATTGATGATGTTAACATTCAGGATAATAGTATAAGTACTGATACACAAAAACAACAAATGAGACTGAAATTAATAAGATTTATGTGGATGGCTTGGAAGTGTATAACAATATTACTTATAAAAATAATAAAACTATTGATAAAACAAATGAAACAATACTTGATTTGTCTTTTGCACATCGCAGAAATCGGTTACAACAGTATGCTAGTTTTTACAGCAACCACCAACACTAGAGCAAAAAGGAAAAAAGTTTACGCAAAGAAACTTTTATGCCATTTCATTGATACAATGGAAGATAAACAAAGAAAAAAAATTGCCGAAGAGAAAAAAACCAAAAAGAGACTAAAAAGCTTGAAGTTTAAAAAAAGCAAAAAGAAGAAAATAAAATAGATTGCAAAAGCAACAAGAAAACAAACAAAAAAAGATTCAAATTTAAAAAAAAAATCAGTAAGAAAACTAATAAAGAAAATACTGGAGTAAACAGATTAAAAAAGAAGACGGCTTAAATATCAGAGAAAATTGACAAAAAAGAAAATCCTTTAATAATAAGTCCTACAAAAGAAACTGAAAATAGCATTGAAAAACCTAAATAACTTTTAAACAATAAATTGTATTTACAGAGAATAGAATTAATCAAAGATGAGTGATGGTAAGTAAAATGTGAACCAAATAAGTAAATCAAAAGAGTAGTTTGTAATCAATTATGTTCTTATTTTAATTTTAGTTTGTTTCTACAATTTTTATATTTTAAAACCAATTATTTTTCAAAAGAAAAAAATATACTATGTTGTATAGAAACATATAGAAGCAGCCATACACTTTCTCCTCCGAGCACCTGCTAACAACATTTGCAGACTAACAGCTAATACTAAATAAATCGAAATTGCCAACTCACAATCTTACTAGATCAGAACGCTGTGCTTTGAAACAATTAAATCAAGACAGATATTATCATCCTTCCAGCGGATAAAGGCACTACCATAGTAATCATTAATAAAACAGATTATGACAATAAAATTCAAACATTACTTACAGATTTCACATATGAAAAACTAAAAAAAGACTACTAAACCTACTTTTTTACTAAAAACTCTCACTANNAACCTTATCAAGAAAAACAATCTCTCGGACATCTTGAACACCAAAAACGCGGTATCACCTAGAATATATGGATTACCCAAAATTCATAAAAACAACATATCTCTCAGACCCATAG
Source organism: Pseudomyrmex gracilis (assembly GCF_002006095.1). NCBI lineage: Eukaryota > Metazoa > Arthropoda > Insecta > Hymenoptera > Formicidae > Pseudomyrmex > Pseudomyrmex gracilis. The sequence continues at coordinate 6,224 of NW_018023404.1, read as the reverse complement.
TAAGCGTTATAATCTCACCTATATGATCTATCTCGCTTCCTGGTCAACAAATTAGAACCCCTTACGGGTAAAACTGATACCACAATAAAAAAAACTTTTTAGACTTTATTTTAAAAATCAAAAATATCAAACTTCACCTTAATGACATCCTAGTCAGCTTTGATATTGTGTCCCTGTTTACACAGGTACTAATGACATTATTAACATAATTAAATCTTCAGGACAACTATCATCCGACCGTATAGTTAGTTAGTAGAACATTACTTGACCACTACCTATTTTACCTACAAAAACCAATACTATAAACAGATCATAGGTGCAGCTATGAATCATCAATATCCCCAATCATAACAAACATATTTATGGAACACTTTGAATCCCAAGCCATCCAAAAAGCCTCACTAAAATTGCAAACATGGTTCCGAGATAGATGACACCTTTGTCATTTGGCAACATGAGGAGAAAGAACTCTATAACTTTTTGGACTTTCTCAACAAACAACACCCAAACATTACCTTTACATTAGAAACAAAACAACATGGTAAAATCCCTGTTTTAGATGTTCTGGTCACAAGAAAACCAGACGGCTCTTTAGACCACCATATCTATAAAAAACCCACCCACACCAACCGATATTTACACGCTGCATCACACCACTATTCAGCCCAAAAACAACACTTAGAAATGAAAGATAGAGAACCAATGATAGATAGTTNGAGATCCTGCATGACGATGTCAGCTAGAATCGGAGAGATACGAGAGCCCATGGATGCACCAAAAGTCTGTTTATAATATTTGTTATTAAAAAAAAAATAAGTAGAGTTATACCAAAAGAAGAATTTTTTTATAGCTTTCAATCTTGTTTTCACACAACTCTACTTATTTTCTTTTTAATAACAAATATTATAAACAGACTTTTAGTGCATCCATGGGCTCTCGTCTCTCTCTCCGATTCTTGCTGACATCGTCATGCAGGATCTCGAACTATCTATCATTGGTTCTCTATCTTTCATTCCTTCTCTACATGTCAGATACGTCGATGACATAGCCTTTATGGTTCCTAGAGATCAATTTGATGTTGTTTTACATTGTTACAATTCATATTACCCTCGACTTCAATTNACCATAGAAGTTGGTGGTGATAGACTAAACTTTCTGAACATTACAATTATCAAAAATAATAATAGACTTATACATGACTGGTATCATAAACTATCGTTCTCAGACAGATATCTTAATTATTTTTCTAACCATCCTATCTGCCAAAAAAGAGGCACTGTCATCAGCCTCGTGGATAGAGCTTTCTTTTTATCACACCCTAAGTTCCATTCTAAGAATTTTGACTTGATTTTTAACATTTTAATTGACAATATTTATTCTCGTGACTTTATCTATGACATTTTACATCATACAAAGATTAAAACACAATTTTTTTTAAAAATAATGACTTTAAAAGGTTCTTGTCTAACAACACGTCTAATGATACACAGCGTCGTTGGTTTGTAATGCCTTATATAAATAATTTTTCTGAAAAATTTTTAAAAATATTTCCTAAAGACTCTAATATTCATTCAGCTTTTTATAGCATTAACAAATTGGCTAAATTCATCAATGTTTTCAAGGATCCTCTATCTCTATCTACACGTCCTTCTGTCGTATATAAAATTAATTGCCGTGATTGTGATGCATCATATGTTGGACAAACTGGCAGAATGTTGCAAGTGATAATAAAAGAACATAAAAACCATATTATCAGAAATTCTTCTCAAAGATCTGTGATTACTTGACCACAGAATACAATATTCTCATGATTTCGAATGGGATAGAGTAAAGATTTTAGATAGCGAGAGATCTTACAATAAACGTCTGATATTGGAAACGCTGCACATAAGAAGTCAAATCCACAGTCTCAATTTGCAGAGCGACATCGAAAATCTCGACAAATCTTATTTACCTTTTGTCGATAATACATGTTGATTGAAATGTGCCCTGTAACTGTTGTTTTCGGCTTTGACTTTTATTTAAAATCGACACACATTTGTTCGGTGTCTTCAGTCGCTTCACTACACAGTTAAGAGATCGTCGGGTCCTGTTCCTGTAATATTGAACACTCTAGGCGACACGTTGTGATGACCATTACTGTATTATTTTGTAAGTATTTTAATCAATTTGTTATCATAGTGTTTTTCTATATAATAAAATTTCTGTTCTGTAGAATCATTCAAATTTTTTGTAGAATTGTATTGAAAAAGACCTGATACAATGGTCGAAAGCTTTACATTCAATAAAACTCATTCAACAATATACACACCGTCATCTGTGTTTGTTTCAACAGCCATTAACAACACCTTTATATGTTTTAAAAAAATCTTGGAGCTAACTACACACATTATTATTTATTTAGAATTTAAGTACCGCCGGCGTTAGCATTATCCAAGATGTATAGCGTGGAGATCGCACGGTCGAATTTCTATATCTTCGAGGTGAATATAAATCGAAGAGATGTAAATCCGACTGTGCGAATGCTAACGCCGACGGTACTTAAATTGTAAAGTCTCATAACTCAGAAAGATCTTACTTAAAAAGAGTTTGTAACCAGTGTTTCNAAAACGCCGTGACGTCAGCTACAAAAATATAAAATAAAAAGTAAGAATTCTAATTTAAAAAATTCAAGTCGACCTCACAAGTGATTAGCTGAGAAATAAAAGCCGATGTTAGGGCGCTTGCAGACAGAATCGTCTCGACAAGTATGGCCGTCAAAGGCTTTGCTGAACAGAGCGTTGCTCGTTCGACTTCGCGCCGCGTGTGTTCACTTAGGTAAAATTATTGTAACATTGAATAAAAAATTAAAAAGNAAGATTATATTTTCATATAAAGCAAAAATATAAGTTTCTTTATATTATCAGTTTCATCTCGACGTTCCTTTTTCTTGCGGCATTTTTAATCCCACGAGATAACAATTCTAAAGTTCAATATGATATTGGTGGTCGCGAACAATATACAAACAAACATTCACAACACTCACAATATAATCAAGTAAAATGCTGCGTAGCGGGTTCCCGAATCTCCACAGCTTTGGCACTCAATAAAACATGTATTGCCAGACGCACTTATAAAGAAAAACCACAACGTTGTACCAATCGATTTGGACAAAATTTATAAGATCAATAGATGACTATGTAAAGTATTGCAAGGTAAAGTAATAAGACGCATACTCAATACTCAAGCATTTGTGAGAAAACCGAGTTTGAAAAATTCGACTTACTTTCAGTGATGGAAATTCGAGCCCGCTCACGCTACCGTTTTTTTCCCTCTACTTCCGCACACATAGACGCTCGGTCTATCCGTCGGTGCTGCCGAGTTACACGGATGAACCGAGAGTCTATGTATGCGTAAGTAGAGGGAGCAAAACGGTAGCGTGCGCGGGCTCGAATTGCCATCACTNGTTACCTTAAGACAATATGAAATAGACCGTTTAATTGAAGAGCGCGTAGCGTAGCGGTAGCGTACTAGATTAGTAATGGCGACGGTGCTGGTTCGAGTCTCGATCAATTTTTAAAAATACAATTTGTTTT
>NW_018023404.1:0-954 GCF_002006095.1 Pseudomyrmex gracilis | reverse complement strand
GCAATAAATAAAACCGTATTATTTATATTTAGATTGTAGTGTAAAAACAAATTGTATTTTTAAAAATCAATCGAGACTCGAACCAGCACCGTCGCCATTACTAATCTAGTACGCTACCGCTACGCTACGTGCTTTTCAATTAAACGGTCTATTTTATATTGTCTTAAGGTAACCAGTGATGGCAATTCGAGCCCGCGCACGCTACCGTTTTGCTCTCTCTACTTACGCACACATAGACTCTCGGTTCATCCGTGTAACTCGGCAGCACCGACGGAATAAAACAAACGCGAAAATCAGCGACTAGCCTTGACATGAGACTTAAGCGACGCGGATTTGTGGCTTACAAAAAATAAACGAGCACTTTACCGTACATTGTCATCNTTCTTTATNAAGAACTTGACGGGATTTGGTATTGCGTTTTTCTTTCGAATATTACCAGTGATTGTACGGAATCCTCGGGATTGCGTCCGTTTAGGTCGGCATTCCGTGATCAAGAAGACGATGATCGCGATCAATTCAGGGTCGATACGTTGGAGCGCGATAGATTCGCGTGAGATAGATCGGATTAGCATATCAGGCTGCAGGAGGTCCTAAGCACAGCGCGAGCTTGCGCTAGGCGAGAGAATCAGCGGCTGCNAAATACAAAGCTTGTAGATAACACAGCGCATTGTATGTTTAACAACAAAGCGTGAGATTGCAGCTGATAGCAAGTGCAGCGTATAGAGTAGCAGAAAAGTGTAAAATGCAGGATAGCAGCAGATTCCAGGCATCGTTATTTATCTCTGGCGAGAGTATAGAATCGAGAATAGCGGATCCGTTCTTTCGTTGCTTTCACGTTGCTTTTTTGTAGCGTCGTCGACATTTTTTGAGCTGTAGGATTGCAGCATCATCTCCGCCAGATGAGACCCTTTGTGATCTTTGTGCGACAGTCTGTTGGCGTCTCCACGTGAGCTC
>NW_018023403.1:11850-13782 GCF_002006095.1 Pseudomyrmex gracilis | reverse complement strand
ATAGAAGGACAAATTATAAATGTGTTGCCCTTAATATCAGAACAAGTAAAAAAAACGTGGTTATGCAATAACTCATGCAAAACAGACGATGCATTTCTAATTAGTTATTATAAAAACCTTCTTCAAATAATAAATATATGTACTTTAAAGAACGTACCACAATTAATGCAAACCATTTTTAATTGTACTGTGAAAATTTCAGATAAAAAGTTAGGTCATGCGCATAGTTGCTATATTACTTCAAGACTGTGTAAAGCGATGTGTATTCCACTTCAATTATTATCATCTCATTTTCNAAAAGTAAGGAATATGANACGTTTGATTTATCAACNTAGGAGTGTTTATCAGAAACTTGTAAATCTAGATAGAGCATTAACTAGTGCTGATATAGACACATTGAAAGAAATTGTTACTTCGGCACAAGAAAAAGCAGACATATACAAGCAGCAGCAACCTAATATTGTTTTGAGTGATGACGATATTATTGCTAACTATCACAATGCATTTAAAGCCTTAACTGTACGCTGTATGGATATACTACAATACGTTTGTGTATCATGTGAAAGACTTTGTTACAAAAGAAATATTTCTGAAATAAATACTGTTCNAAAATGTATAGACATTTCAAGTTGGAGGCATTTGATGGATTATATAAAAGAAAGAAACATTGTTCCACAATATATATTGTGTTCGAAAATTTTGCAATGGTGTTATGCCTGCATATTGTATTTTAAATAATTTTTTGGTAGANGACGTACCTGAAGTAATATCATCTCTTAATTTATTTGAAACCATTTTTGTACAAAGAGCAAAAGCATTTCAGACTGTGGTTAAAATGGGAGCTGTTATGAACAAACACGTAGCACAACGGCAAATGATACAAAAAGTCAAAAGTAAAACGTTTTTCATTTACCACTTCCTTTACAAGAGACTTTAAATAAAATATGTTCTACTACTGATCCAATTAACATAAACCATAAATTGTATATTTTAGTAAGAAGTATACCCACAGAATCGAAAATTGTGTGGGAAGAAATGGTGAATGTTAAAAAAGTATTTGACGCCTTGACGTGGTTAAAACAAAATAATCCTTTATATTCTGAAATTATTTTGCCAAAATCTTATGAAGAACTGTGTTTAAACAAAGTAAATCTCGAATTTCAATTGCAAGAAACAGAACCTGAAGTAGAAACCACATTTGATGAAAACAAATTATTAAAAAATTCAACATCTAAAATAAAAGATACAGAAAATATAAAAAACACAGAAAATAATGTACACAATAAAATAGCAGAACATCGTGATGCACTGCTAACACAAGTTACAAATGAAAATGATAGTTATTACGAACAATACACTATTTATTCTTTATATGAAAAAAAAGAAAATAAAAGTACGACTGTTTTATTTCAAATGTTAAAAGTTCATGATTTACCCTTAGATAATCATGAGAAATTATTGGATTTAATGTGTTTCCCATATTTATTTCTTTTTGGTATTAATGGACAACACGAAGCTAGAACAGTAAAACTTCATGACCATGAATTTATTAAATGTTGTTTGATGTCTAAANATCCACAATTCAGATTGAATCTACAATATTTATTTTATTTATTAAACAATGCAAATATTNGTCAGTTAAGCCGCGGAATTTATCACAAAATGAATGTAACAAACTTGCAATGTCGTTACACAGCTGCAGAATATTTCNAAGCAATGTCAAAAGAACTGTTAGAATTTGACTTGAGTACAATATTTTCTACACTAAGAAATACGGAACAATATTGGAGAAGACCGAGAAGTGATTTAAAGTGCATGACGCAACATTATGGACCTGCGACGTGGTTTTTAACCTTAAGTCTAAGCGAATGGTTATGGGATAATTTAGGAAATTATATACGTGAGGTAAATGGGTGGCATAATTCTTTGTTA
>NW_018023403.1:9523-11385 GCF_002006095.1 Pseudomyrmex gracilis | reverse complement strand
CGTAGATGTCGGTTTGGATTTCCTCGTTTCGTTACTAAAGCATTGACAATAAGAGATGTCGCAAGTTCGATAGCAGGTAGAAAGCAATTAAAACATAGAAATAGGCTTTACGATCTTCTCCGTAGACAGAATGAAAGTAATATAAATGATTATAATCCTGTCCTTTTTACTGCTTGGAAAGGAAATATGGATATACAATTTATTGGCAAGAAATCAACATTACTTACATGGTACGTCACAAAGTATATGAATAAAGCGGGAAAATGTGAATTATCTGAATGCATTACCAATAGTACGAATAACCACAACAAATCACTAGNAAGTTATCTTTGGAATATTGCTTTGCGATTTACGCACAACAGAGAATGTGGAGCTCTCGAAGCTGCTGATACATTATTAAGTATTCCTTTATACGGAACTGATTGAAATACGACTATTAAGTGGCTAGATGTTAATCAAATTAGATATAGAAAATTAAAGATTCGCAAAGAGATTGAAAATCTTAATAAAGAATCTACGAACATATTTTGTCCGTCATTGACAGATACTTATTATCCAATAAGACCAAAAGAATTAGAAGATGTATCTCTTTATGAATTTGCAAAGTGGTATNATATCACAAAAATAAAACCGAAAAGTAAGTATGGCGTATATTACAAAATAGATAATGTTCTATATTTTAAAGGACGGAAGCGTGAATATCTTATTAATCATTATAAATACGACGTGAATACACAACCAGAGAATTATTTCTTTTTACTATTACTCATGTTTAAACCATGGCGAAAATTAGAAGATCTTAGAAACGGATGTGATAATTATACAGAATCATTTCACAAAATAAAATTACATCTTCTAGGAGCATTACAATATCATGAAAAAATAGAAAAATTGCAAGATGCGTTTGAAACTGCAAAACAGTTAGTTCAGGAAATCTAGACGACGAATTAAACAAACAGAATATATCGCAAGATGATCCTGACAACCTAATAGGTATTCAAAATATAAAAGCTGGTGAAGCAATGCAAGATTTCAAAGATCTTGGTAAGAAAATAGATAAAGATGTCGATGTAGGGGATGATAGCAAAATTAAATCTAGATCAAAAACGTGTGTTTGATAAAGTCGTTACAACTGTAAGATCGGATAGATCATCATTACGATTATACGTTAACGGAGAAGGTGGTANNGGAAAAAGTTTCTTAATTAAAACTATTAAATGCTGGATAAAACAAAATCTTAACAAAGATACTGCTATAGCAGCTTCTACCGGTATTGCAGCGTTTAACGTAAACGGTTTGACAGTTCATAGACTACTTCAATTGCCTGTTGAACACGGTTTTATTCCTAAATATAAACAATTATCTGATCATGTATTACAAGTTTTACGGGCAGATCTTCAAGATGTTATTCTGATTATAATTGATGAAGTGTCAATGATATCTAATTTGACTTTAATATACATACATTTTCGATTGAGTCAAATATTTGACACTATTGATTCTGATGACGGTTGGTTCGGTGGAAAACACATTCTTTTATTTGGAGATTTGTTTCAATTACCTTCAGTAAACGATGATCCTGTTTTTGTGAGCTTAACAAAGGAAAAACTTGATAAATATCTCGGTTCGTTGAAGGCCATTAACTTATGGACTACATTGTTTGACTACGATGAATTAATAATCAATATGCGGCAGCAAGGAGATGAAACTTATCGTGAGTTATTATCGAGAATTCGTATTGGATTAGTGACTCAGTCCGATTGTAAAATCCTTCAAACCAGAATACTATCGTTTAAAAATGTATCTATGGAATCTAGATTGAACAAATTATGTAATTTTATTAGTGATTTGCCAACAGATAC
>NW_018023403.1:5792-6650 GCF_002006095.1 Pseudomyrmex gracilis | reverse complement strand
TAAAGCGAGGTTCAATCCAAACCTATGTATGTGTCTAAAATCGATTCTATATATGTGGTAAGTTTTTGAAAACTTAAAAAATTAAAAAAAGTAAGTTCTTATGTTTATGTTGTAAGTGTTTATGGGTGGCTTTGCCCCTCCCCCCGCACTCCCCAGGTAAAAATATAAAAACTAAATTGAGGTTTTTAATTTGTACATTTTTATATTTTTTTTGTGATTTTTATGTTTTAACTTTTTTTGTATTTACAATATTTTAAATATTTTAATAAGTTCTTAAAAAATTCTTTTAGCTAACACCAGGATAAATAATGTGAATTGATCTTATTAATTCACTGAACAGGTCCAAATTATTTTTTTTTGCTTCACGCCGCCACAAATATTCACAAANATGATAATCTAAATGTTCACTTCGAACACCACCTNTTTGAAGTCTCAGTCTTAGTGGCCTCCATTGTGATTCTATTGCTTGAGTATTAGCTCCTGTCTCAGCATTAACAAATTCATGTGAATGATTTACCGAAAGATGTTCATACCNTTCTTCTCCNAGGCAGTCATAAGCTTTCCAGCAATCCGAATATATTTTNGATNCANCCTTAAAATGTTTTTTGATATTGGGAATAAGAGTTTCTCGATCTCGCCNATTTTGAGNGCAAATTTCAAGACGCAGAGCACCAGTTGCAATATTGATGGCACCAAAAATCCAATTATCTTCTACAACTCGGCCACGTTNATATTTTCTTTTACCAAATTTCATTTCATCAATTTCAACTATTCTTCCAGGTCCACTAATGGGTCTTTTATTGTTAGCCACACGATTGATAGTCAGCATGCAGACCTCTCTACAGTATGAATATATAT
>NW_018023403.1:3208-4697 GCF_002006095.1 Pseudomyrmex gracilis | reverse complement strand
TTTGTTTTTTATTTGCCGAAGTGGAGACTACGCGCGTTTTGTTTGTCCTATAGAACACTATTTTTGTGCAAAATTTCAGATCGATCGGGAGCAGGGGTCATTNGGAAGTACACCCCAAGAATGGTTTCAAACGAATTAAGAGACGATATTACTTCAGGCACGTTGTCTACNAAAAGATTATTTAAAATACAATACGCAGGCATGACACCATTGCNAAATTTTTGACCACAATAATATCACATATATATTGTGACTCAATTTTCCTTTCTTTTACATAAATCATCNAATCTCTCCAAGATGGAATGTCTNTTTGTTTTNGAACAGTATTTATTTCAGAAATATTTTTTTTGTAACAAAGTCTTTCACATGATACACAAACGTATCGTGGTATATCCATACAGCGTTTAGTCAAGGTTTTACATGCATTTTGATATTTAGCAATAATATCGTCATCACTCAAAACAATATTAGGTTGCTGCTGCTTATATATGTCTGCTTTTTCTTGTGCCGAAGTAACAATGTCCTTTAATGTGTCTAAATCAGCACAAGTTAAAGCTCTGTCTAGATTTACAAGCTTTTGATAAACATTCTTAAGTTGATAAATCAAACGTCTCATTTTTCTCACTTTTGGAAAATGAGGTGATAATAATTGAAGTGGAATACACATTGCTTTACAAANACCTGAAGTAATATAGCAACTGTGTGCATGACCTAANTTTTTATTTGAAGTTTTCACAGTACAATTAAAAATAGTTTCCAACAATTTTGGTACGTTCTTTAAANTACATATATTTATTGTTTGAAGAAGTTTCTNATAANAACTAACTAGAAATGGATCGTCAGTTTTGCATGAATTATTACATAACCACGACATTCTCGCTTGTCCTTGTATTAAGGGCAACACNTTTACAATTTGTCCTTCCATATTCATCATCAAAGTTTCTGCTAAATGTTTTTGATGATAAGTAGAATCAAGAAAATAATTTTCAGACGAAGCTGTGTGTCTGGATATTCCACACAATGCAAGTAATTTTTTATCAATTGTAGTACATTCCGCAACAACAGTTAAACATATTTCTGACTTTTTTCTAAGCAAAGATATTATTTTAGAAATATCACAAATATTACTGTTTCTAACAACAATACACCAACGTACGATTTGTTCTGCTTCCATTTTTTTGTTGATATTTTCTTTAATTTTAACTTTTTCTNAAATATTTGCAATAAAGTTTTCTTTAGAACCACGAATTTTTATAAAATTATTTGATGTACGGATTCTATTATCAGACCATCTTCGATATATGTATGAATATTGCGAGACTAACTCCAAGTGCCTCGGTGGCCTAACAGGGAAGGTGATGGCACGAAAAGCCGGAGATTCCAGGTTTGACTCCTAGCCGAGGAATTTTTTTCGCAATTTTTTAAAATTAGTTAGGGGGTATCCGGGGTCTGTCATATGTGAGATGCAAATCCAGCATCCCATATGAAT
>NW_018023403.1:0-1533 GCF_002006095.1 Pseudomyrmex gracilis | reverse complement strand
TATAGCGGCGCAAAGCGCTAGCTCTCATAAACAAAGAACAGCTTTGTTTTGGTGCAAAGCAACCAATCTTTATTGGCGCAAAAGCAGCCTGTTTTTATTGGCGCACAAACGGCCTCTTTTTATAGGCGTAGAAGCTGCCTGTTTTTATTGACGCAAAAGTGGTCTGTTTTTATAGGCGCAGAAGCAGCCTACCTCTTGGTTTTTATAGACGTACAATCAGCCTGTCTTTTTGGTACAGAAGCAGCCTATCTCTTCTTATAGGCGCAAAAGCAGCCTGTCTTTATAGACCCAGAAGCAGCCTGTCTTTATTGGCGCAGAAGCAGCCTGTCTTTATAGGCGCAGAAGCAGCCTGTCTTTATAAGCGCAGAAGCAGCCTGTTTTTATAGGCGCAGAAGCAGCCTGTTTTTAAAAACAACCTGTCTTTATTGACGCTGAGCAGTTTTTAGTGCAAAGCAGCTAATTTTTATTGGCGCAGTCTTGTATACAGTAACCTGCAAACAATTTAAACTTTATAAAATGTTTATATATGTACAGTTATAAATTAACACATTACCGACCGGTAGCCGATTAATCGGCTTTTTGTCGCCAACGCTTACCGATCGGAAGCCGATTAATCGGCTCCGTGGCTGAGCGGCCGGTCGGACGTGCGTATGCTGTTGAAACGCTAGCGGTTGGTAAAGTGTTAATAAACCACTGGTAACTTTTATAGCACAACTTTTTAATTTGTCTAATATAAAGCTCAAATAAATTTTAAAAATTATTTCTTACAATATTATATTTTCAACATTTTTCTACGATGTTTTTAACGAGATTATACCGTTTGGAAAAAGAAAGATTCTTCGATGTTTTATATCTTTTGCCGATGTTCACTCTGTATATTCAAACAAAACTGTTTAAATTTTAATTTAACGATTAATTTTTTATCTCAATACGATGATTTTTTGAGTTATTACCTATTGAAATTAAAAAGTTATGCTAAAGTTTAACTTGTTTTTTTGTGAGTAAGTGTATAAGAACATATATATTGTGACGTTTTTTTTCTGGTCTTACGAAATCCCCGCGTCGTCCCGCCCGAAACGGAAATACAAACTCGGGACACGGACGGAAGTCCGCGAGATAGGAAACGTCTAGATCAGCAGGAGAGAAAAGGGTGTTAAACCGAGCAACTACTGTACCGAGCCGACGGATCCTTGAATCTAATTTTGGGCGCCAGACACGTACTCGCGTCAAAATGTGCGTCGCTCGACACAATGGGCCGACTACCTCTATTTGAAACGGGGAGGGGGTGGGTCGGACGATAAATAAACAGGGCTGTTCCAAACGAATCTCGGATTAGAATCGTAATCAACCACACTGCAGATAGATAGATAGAAATAAACAATTTATTATAACGTCGCGGAATAAGAGACAACTTAGCGAAAATAACAAAAAAAATACAAAATAAAATTCACCGATAGGATACGGCGAGATCGCTTTGTCGTGGCGGCAGTAATTACAAAAAAATATAAAATAAAAAGAACTAAGAAAGTACAG
>NW_018023402.1:7104-12966 GCF_002006095.1 Pseudomyrmex gracilis | reverse complement strand
TGTTACGCGGGGGTCACCGCGTATGTGTCGCGGGAGCCGCGTGAACGGCGCGCGATCGGTGTGACTGTCGGTTACCGGGCGACAACGGGGTTGTTGACTGCGAAGTTCAAGAGAGTAGAGATAAGGAGTTGTCACGACGCGCCTCGACGATTTCTGTTACGCATTATTTCTCTTGTATTTCCGTTATAATAATGTGTGTTTGGAGAAAAGCGGCGACCTTTTATTGCCGCGGTCGTGTGCGCGAAACGCGGCGTCTTACGAGAGCATCGCTACGCTCCACGGACGCAACAATAACATCAATATTAAATTTCCTACTCAACAATGTAACTGTTATGTATAAGATATATTATATTGCAGTTACATTATTGAATGAGAAATTATTGATGTTATGTTATTGTTACTGGAATGTGACTTTATTATGAATAATGTTGGATGTCGAAGAGGTTGGATGGTGAGAAGAATAAGTTCTTTACTTGAACTTATTAAAATATCCTTTATTGCTCCTGTTCCTTACAATGTTCCTTACACGGCTGTACCTCACTGCGGTAAACTCTCCGGCTTGCGGAGCCACACAGTGAGCTAGCAGTCCAATCACGGTCTCCCTCTGCTTCATCCACGCGATCGATTTATAGTAGATCGATCGCGCTGATTCAGCAGGCCCACCGGTCCTAGCAACGGCCGTGCTAGTTACTGGTGCCGGTGTCGACACATGCTGCGTTGCACTTCGGACAATGCGGCGATGTGTCGTACCCTGTGGCAACCAGCAGTTCTTCCTAGAACTGCTACCTTCCTGCAACTTAACTAGCCCAGTCAGAAATACCTTGTCGAATCGACGTCGATTCGACGTCGATTATACTAGTCGATCTACGGTTGATTTCTGACTGGGTAGGTCATTGAGCAATGACAGTGATGTCTCATCACATTGCTCAATGGCCTCATCTCCTTAACTTTTATTTTACAAAAATTGGCGCACAAAAATAAAGAAAAGAACAATTATTTTGGAATTTGTAATATCAATATTTTTAATTGCATTTTAGATGGAGGATTAAAAGCAGCTGAAATTACAAATAAACTTGTATATATGATAACAAAAGATAATATGCCAATTGCTACTGTCGAAAAAGAGGGATTTCAGGCTTTTATGAAAGTTGTATCACCTCTTTATAAGATTCCATGCAGAACAACGATAAGTTTAAAATTTTAAGTAAATTTCAAGTGATTGAAACAAAATACGATTACTTATCCTCTATGATAAAGAATCGATTAAAAACGATAAAAAATGTATGTTTGACCACAGATGTGTGGACTGATACATTGAATACAAAAAGCTATATTGGAGTAACTACTCATTATCTATTGAATACGGACTACAAATCGGTGACGATTGGCGTGTCGGAATTAGAGGAAAGTCATACGGCTGAATATTTGAAAGATTGGTTATTAAAAATCATAAATAATTGGAACATAAACAAAGAAAATATTGTCGTAGTGGTATCTGATAACGCTAACAATATAAAAAAAGCAATTGTCGACGCTTTCGGTTTCGATAAACATTTATTCTGCTTTGCTCACACTCTTAACTTGGTTCCTTCTAACGTTATTAAGAAAAAAGAAGAAATCAATTCTCTTTGCAAAAAGGTTAAAAGCATAGTGACTTAAAACTTATTCAAAGTGTTGAAACAAGATGGAACTCGACACACGATATGCTGAATCGGTTTATTACATTAGCAGATAAAATTGGTTTAATTCTTCTCCATTGTCCCTCAGCTCCTCCAATGATAACTTCAGATAAATTGCAAACAATAAAGGAATTTGTTATACTGTTGAAACCTTTTGAAGAAGCAACTAAAATAATTTGTGGCAAAGCATATCTGACGGCAAGTAAAGTCATACCTGTCGTAAATATATTACAAAATACTTTTGAAAAGTCTACACCATCAACTGAAACTGGAAAGCGTTTAAAAAATTTATTGACAGAAGAGTTGTATAAAAGATTTAAAGATATCGAACATGTATCTCTTCTTGCGATCGCGACGATCCTGGACCCTAGATTTAAGAAACTTCATTTTAGAAATAGACTTGCTTGTTCTACTGCAATTACCAAAATATCTAACGCGTTAAATATTGCTGCGTTAAAACAGCAAAAATATCTTGAAACTGATTTTCAGAGTGTCAAAAATACAGATGACAGAGGTGACTTTTGGTCATTCCACGAAAATCTAGTAAATTTAAACAATACCAGACGAAATAATAGAGACGATGAAACGTTTGATGATTTAAAATATTATTTAAATCATCCGACTATAAAGATGGTGGATTCTTCAATAAAATTCTGGAACAATTATCCAGAATCACCTATATCTGATTTAGCAAAGCGTTATTTGTCAATAATAGCGACGTCCGTCCCATCAGAACGGTTATTTTCAAAAGCCGGTCAAATTATGAATNAATCGCGAAGTCGGTTAACCGGAAAACATTTACAGCAGTTATTATTTTTAAATTCATTGTCGTTCGAAGATTGGACACAAGATTACACACGAGAAAATTAAAACTGCGAGCCGGATTTTCACGAANCTAATGTTCTTTTGTTCAAAAAGAACATTAGCTTTTGTTTTTATCTGACAAAAACACTAAATAAAATATTTTTACGGAAAACTATTCATAAAATATATATAAGATTCAATAATTAAATTATTAAAATCAGCGATACATTTTAATTTAAAAATAGACACAAATATAGAGTAAACAAAATATGTAAAACCAACTTATGCTGAATAAAGAATGTTGATTGTGAAAAGCAAAAAAACTGCATTTTTTCTTATTTAAAATTAGGACTTAGGATGACAACTATAATCATCAATTTTAGTTATCTATAAAACGTAATGTTAGTAAATGTATTTTCCTAAGTTTTGGAGATAATTAAGCTTATAAAATTAATAATAAAATTAATAATAAATAATACAGTTATACAGGAAAATATTTTAATTTGTGTTAAAAAGTACGATATATAATATCGATATTGATAATATCGATATTTCGTTTACTGATATTTTGCTGTATCGATATTTAAACCGTCGATACGTAATGATACTAAATATCGATATTTTCGGAACGATATTCCATCCTTAGTTGGGGGAACAATTCGAACTTCAATTCGTTGATTTTAGCCATCGCAACGACCTACGAATGGGCAGGTGCGTTGTCATGGTGAAACAAGATTTTTTCTTTGCCAAGTGAGGTCGTTTATTTTTCACTTCGTCCTTCAAACGCTGCAATAACTCTGCGTAGTATTGACCAGTGATGGTTTTACCCTTCTCCAGGTAATCAATGAAACTAATTCCTTTCGCATCCCAAAAAACAGTCGCCATAATCTTATTTGCCGATAAAATTGTTTTTGCCTTCTTTGGAGTTGGTTTATCTGGTCCAATCCATTGTTTCGACTGTTGTTTACTTTCAGGAGTGTAGTGGTGAATCCTAGATTCATCCACAGTTATAAATCGACACAAAAATTTGCTGGGGTTTTGCTTGTACAGCGCCAAATTTTCGATTGAAACAGTTTTCCGGGTGAATTTTTGATCGACCGTTAGCAAACGCGGCACCTACCTAGCACAGAGCTTCCTTATGCTCAAATGTTCATGCAAAATATTGCGTACACGTTCAGTTGACATCCTAGTAGTCTCAGCTATCTCACTTACTTTTAATCTGCGGTCCTCCGTCACTATTTTATGAATTTTTTCAATTATTTTGAGAGTTGTGACCTCAACGGGGCGTCCTGAACGTGGATTGTCAGAAGTGCTCGTGCGACCTTTCTTAAATTCAGAAACCCACTGTTTAACCGTTGAATATGATGGAGAAGAGTTTTTCAGTGTGGAATCTAGCTCTTCTTTAATTTGTAATGGTGTTAGGCCTTTTAAATAAAAGTATTTGATGACCGCACGCTTCTCTGATTTTTCCATTTTCACGTAAGCAATCGAGGCGTCTTGTTCAATCGGCTCTCAAATGTACACTAACAGAGCAATCGACCTGAAAATTTATATACAAGCTAGTGAGATATAGTACTATAGAATACAAGCCAAAAATTAGACCTGCTGGCGCCATTTCTAGGTCAGGCCGGAAACTTTTCACCCCACTCTCGTATAGAAATATTAGACTCGGAATCTAATTATTATAAGAGACTGACTTCAGAAATGTTACACATCAAAGGCGAAAATTATAATTTAAATATCATGAGTGACACCGATCTTCTAGATAAAACATATTTACTGATTATAGAGAAACTAAAACATTCACACACAACTGTATAAACCAGAGGGAGCTTTCCTCTCCCTCATCACAATTACAAAGAATTCCGTATTCTCGCACTGTGGTGATAACATTGACAGAAGCAACACAGTCATGAGTCCAGTGTACAAAGTGACTTTTAGATACTTGACATATGTGACCACCATCTTTAAATTATAACGAATGTTGATTTATGTAAGTTTGTAATTTGTTTTATTAATTTTTTTTCTTTCTTTTTCTTTTACAGTATCTATTTGACAAGTGTAATGTCTATTTAAAAAAATACCACATTGTAATTTCATAACACAACAACAAAATCAATCGCTTTATATAACACCACATGCATTGTATTACATTATAGTATTTCTACTGAAGATGACTCAATAAAGAAAGTCGAAACGTTTGGATAATTTATCTTCTACATTATTGCATAAGATCCTGCAAATTGGTTCTATACAGCCGCACTAATTCAAATTCATTATTGATACAACCGACAAGAACCTGAGGACAACCCTCTCTACTCTAATATTTATTTCTTTATTTTGTCCAAGAAAAGACTATAAACATTTGTAGCACCATTAGTCTCTTCTACTCTATTTCACTCTAACTCTCACTTTTCTCTCTCATTCTCTCTTACTATCTCTCACTCTATCTCTCTTTCTTACTTTCTTCACTCTCTTGCACTGCCAACGCATAACAAACCTCTTTTTTATAAATAATGAAAAGCAATAAATAACTCAAGCGGGTCTCCTATCGTTTGGAAACTCAGACTCCAAACGATAGGAGAACAAACGGTAATCATATCGGCGCTCGAAAAGATAAACCGCGCCTAGTAAGAACCCGGAATTTTGTTATAACGAGCGAGACAAATTTATCGTTTAAACATTCCGAGCAGCTTTCCAGACAAACCCGGATATCTCCGGGTCATGAAAACCACCGCTTATAAAAATTAGAGCGGCCGGCGCAAATAGAAACTCCGACGCCACAAGCAATTTTATTTTAAGCAACTAGCTAAAAGGTCTATGTGGCGTGATCGAAAGAAAAACAACACTCTCCCTTCTCCTTTCTCCGAAAAATCGGGCGAGCCAACTAAGGCGAGAAATCGTCACCGATTGGCGATCTCACGAAGTTTACCCGACCACTAACTAACAAATAGGAACTGGCAAAGCTCGACTGAGTTTTCTGATTGGGAGAGTCCTCGCTTACTCAAAATTGTATATACTACCATGATCAAAAAATAATCGGAATTTATTCATAAAAAGAAAAGTACATGTTTATTCTTCAAAATTCAAGTTGTCCCCTTCAAAGTAGTCCCCGTCGGCTGCGATGCACTTGTGCCAGCGTTTGATCCACCCCTCGAAGCTTTTCTGGAAGTCGGTTTTTGGTATAGCCATTAGTGCCTCCAGCGATTTTAGCTGTATTGCCTCCATACTCTCAAAACGAGTTCCTCGTAGTGGTTTTTTGAGTCGATCGAATAGGAAGAAGTCACATGGTGCCAGATCAGGTGAATTGGGCGGTTGTTGAATGGTATTGGTGTTGTTTTTGACGAGAAACTCACGAATAATCAACGCATTATGAGAT
>NW_018023402.1:0-5394 GCF_002006095.1 Pseudomyrmex gracilis | reverse complement strand
CTCTCACAGCGGGACTTCCGTGTCCACTGTAAAGAGAGATATGGAAAACGACGCGTTTACTGTTGCGTCACTCCACCATAGCCCGACCGTATCCATGGGCCAGGACGTAACACTTTCTCTCTCGCATTTTCTTTTATTCTCTTTTATTCTTTCTCGCACTCTTTCTCTCTCACTCTCTTTTACTCTCTTTTTCGCTTTTCCTTTCACACTCTCTCAGTCTCTTTTACTCTCTCTCGCTCTTTCTCACTATGTCTCGCAGTTTCTCTCGTACTCTCTTGCATTCTCTTTTACTATTTCTCGCACTTTCTCTCGCACTCTCTCGCACTTTCTCTCACTATTTCTTGCACTTTCTCTCACTCTCTCTCGCATTCTCTCTCACTCTTTCTCACTTTTTTAAATTTTTTGTTACTGTCTCTCTTATTCTCTCTGCTACTCTCTTCCAATTTTTCTCATTTTCACTTATTCTCTTCGTTATCTTTCAGTTAAATTGCTCATATCGCCATCTCTTAGAAGCACTAGGTACATGTACACATTGTTGTGACACTAGAAGACGAGATCAGAACATGATAAAATTTTATATATTTGGAAGAAACTTTTTAGTATCTTTGAACAGAAAACACAGACAAAAAAACACATAAACACGTTTTTTTAGTTTTGTAATCCGATTCAATTGAGATTAAAAAGAAGTCATATGATTCAGTCGTTATTGAGATATAAATATTTCAGTTTTCACAATTTCTTTCGAAAAATGATTTTCGCGTATAATAGGCACAGTGCGCTTCGCGCAGCTTGTGCGCCACTTTGTTGCGCGTGAACTTGGCGCGAGACACTACCGTGCTTTTTAATCTGTCTCGACTCATAAGCGCAGAAGTATGCAAACACAATAGATAAAAATATATTTGCGATAAATATGCGTGTTATATATATATATATATATACAGTTGCGGACAAAATTGAGTGGACACATAGTAGAAATGGTTAAACATGAAATTTACTCAACATAATAATATTGTTATCTATTTAAGTTCTGTATATTATACATCCTTACAATACATACAATATTTAGTGAATAACTGAAATTAATCTTTACACTTTTCTATACACAAACTATACTTAACGAAAAAGTCTGCAAATTGTCAAGAGACACAAATAAGTGGACAGTCAGTTATCCCGGCAAGAAACGTAAACAAACATAAAGCGTAGTTATTGCTTACATGCAGTAGTTATAAACGTAAACAAACTATCTGTTTAGTTCAAGTCTAGGCTTTGTACAAGGCAGAACAGTTAGCAGAATGTCCGAAAAAAAAGAAATTTTATATCAAGTTCGTCATTTAATTGTTTCGGACTGTCGCAATAGATTAAGTTATCGTGTGATAGCAAAAAAGTACGGTGTATCTAAAAGTGCGGTAGAAAAAGTTTATAAAAAATATTTATTACACAATACAGTAGAAAATTTAAGAGGTCGTGGTCGCAAACGTTGCACTACTGTAAAAGAAGATCGGCTAATTGTTCGACAATGTCGACAAAATCCAAATATTGCCTCGAGAAATATTCAAGAAACCTTAGGATTAAATGTGTCATCAAAAACAATAAGACGGAGATTGCACGAGGCTGGATTGAAATGCTGCAAACCTAGACGTAAGCCACACATTAATAAAACAAATGCGAAGAAACGTTTAGCGTTTGCTAAAAAGTATGTTAATATGCCACTGTCATTCTGGAAAACAATAGTGTGGAGTGATGAAAGTAAATTCGAGTTGCGGCAATTAAAAAAGAAACAGCAAGTGTGGAGAAAGAAAAATGAAGCGTACAAAAAGCCGTTTATAACACCAACGGTTAAATTTGGTGGAGGGTCGTTGATGGTATGGGGATGTTTTTCCTGGAATGGAGTTGGTACTTTAGTGCCAATTGATGGAATTATGAATGCTAACAAATACATTGACATAATAAATGAAAATTTAGAAGAAGCTGTCTTAAAAATGGATCTTGATAAGGAATTTATTTTGGTTCAAGATAACGACCCAAAACACACAGCGAAAAAAACACAAAAATTTTTTAAAGATGCAAACATTAAATTGCTCGAATGGCCAGCACAGAGTCCAGATTTGAATCTCATCGAAAACTTATGGAGTGAATTAGACGCAAAAGTACCACTGGAAAAACGGAATAACACGATTGACTGTTTTAAAGCTTTACAGTCAGCATTTGAAAATATCAGCAAGAATTATATTGAAAACTTAATAAATAGTTTTCCACGACGTTTAGAAGCAGTAATTCAAGCAAAAGGCGGACATACTAAATATTAATCTGATGTTTTGTTATGTGTCCACTTATTTGTGTCTCTTGACAATTTGCAGACTTTTTCGTTAAGTATAGTTTGTGTATAGAAAAGTGTAAAGATTAATTTCAGTTATTCACTAAATATTGTATGTATTGTAAGGATGTATAATATACAGAACTTAAATAGATAACAATATTATTATTTTGAGTAAATTTCATGTTTACCCATTTCTACTATGTGTCCACTCAATTTTGTCCGCAACTGTATATATATAGTAAGTGTGACAATATGAGAAATTAATGTATGATGTATATTTGCAGGTCTTAACATTACTTCTATTTTATAAACAAGTTAAATGTTCACACTGTAGATTGTAGAAGACTGAATGACTGTGCGATTTGAGTGCTGGCAGAGAATAAGTGGCTCAGTTTTAGCAACCACAAAAAAAAAGAACGTTTCTTGTTTGTAGTATACGCTGACCTTGAGAGCACATTACACAAGACTAATGGTGAGACGCAGCAAACGTTCTATGCGTACACACGTTCTATGCGTACACACGTTCTATGCAACATCACAAGATGTTCAGCATAGGATATTACATACGCTCTTCATACAGGAAGCGGTGCACTTGAACACGGTGCAATTGGACACGGTTCAATTAGACATCGTTCAATTAGACACCGTTTACTTGAACACTGCTCAAATGAACGCCGTTCACTCGGACACCGTTCATTTGTGCACTGTTCACTCGGACACCAAAACTTGCACATTGTTCAATCGGACACCGTTCAGTCAGACACCGTTCACTCAAACGCCGCTCGAATAGACACTGTTTACATGTACACCGTTCATTTGCGCTCTGTTTAGTCGGACACAAAACTTGCACACTGTTAAATCGGACACCAAAAGTCGGGCACCGGTTAAATGCACACTGTTCAGTCGGATACCGTGCATTTGCGCACTGTTCACTTAGACACCGTTCATTTGGACACAAACTTATTATTTAAACGCTTACAAGATATTCATAATTTGTGTGAGTACGTAGGAGATGGAAAAAATAAAAAAAAAAATAAAAAGTAACAATTAATAATAATAGTAACACAGGTTAAGTTAGATTAGGTTAAATTAGAGTCCCTTCCGGGGATGTGCCACCTTGTCGTAATGGAGGGGCTTGAGAGCCGTGTCGATCCGTGGAGCTATGCCAACGGGAACTTCAGTTCCTGGCAAGGTCTCTCTTGCCGGACGGATTCACGGAAGGAGCAGCCAGACCAAGAGCGCACCCGGGCAGGCCGGGCTCGTTCGCCCTGTGTGGACAGCCAGTCTAGAAAAAGGAAAACTTCGAAATCTCAAACCACTACTCTTAGTTACATGGTATAAATCAGGAGACAAAAATAGACTTACAGGACCAGGTCGACCAGACGGCCAGGTCCCGGCGAAAGGGTATTGTCCCAGCTCCCGTCGTCATCCCACGATGGGCTGCTGGAGAAGTGCACCGCAGGTCCCTTCAGTGAAGTTGCGTCTGTGAAGACTAACGCATCGATGCGTGGCGGCGCAAGCGGTAGTAGGAGATCCTCATCGAGCGCGGTGGGATTATTTTCTTCCCTAGTGCACTTTATGTCCTCAGGAAAGAAAGCCGGAGAGGAGGTGCCTGTCGAGACACGTGGGCGTAAGCCCACGCATGGCAAATATGTCGATCTAAGTCAGCGTAGAGAGGAAGCACGGGCTACTCGTTTCCGGGCTTGTCATCTCAAAGAAGCGGAGAGGGGAGCGGTGCACTTGAACACCGTTCAATTGGACACGTTGCAATTAGACACGGTGCAAATAGACACAGAATTTTAGACACGGTTCAATTAGACACGTTGCATTTGGACACGGAAGAAAATGCGCACCGTTCATTTAGACATCGTGCAATTTCGCACCGTTCATTTAGGCACAGAAAGATGCGCACCATTCAATTAGATACCGTAATAATGCGCACTGTTCATTTAGACACCGTAATAATGCGCACCGTTTACTTAGACACCGCAATAATGCGCACCGTTCATTTAGACACCGCAATAATGCGCACCGTTTACTTAGACACCGTTTATTTACACACTGAGCAGGACACCGCTTATATAGTAACTGTGCAGTTGTACACCGTACTGCGCAGGCGCATCCAAAGGTCCCGGCGCAAGACGCGCAGACTTAGCAAAGGACCAACGAGAAAAGAGGAGCGAGGAAGAGGGACGAAGCCCTTCCCCGAGCGAGGGAGAGGGTCGAAGCCTCTCTCCCTGTGGAAGGGCGCAGCTCTCCCTGCCTATACGCTTACTACACAGTGTAAAAGACTGGACTTCTGCACTGCGCATCCTTCGGATGCGTCTGCGCAGTATAACTGCACAGTTATTAGATAAGCGGTGTCCGTCTGCACAGTGTGCAAATAAACAATGCACAAATAAACAGTGTGCAAATAAACAGTGTCTAAGTGAACGGTGCGCATTAACGACGCGACCGCGAACATGCGAGTGATCTTGGAGACGCTCGACGGGCGTTTCCGAAATAATCCCCGCTACACCTCCGATCCGGCTCCCTCCAGGGCGTACCTGGAAAATCAGAAGCTGCGAGCGGAAATCAAGAAGCTCAGAAATAAGGTGAAGGAGTTGCGGGCAAAGGTCCGCATGTCCCCTCTGCCTCTTCCAGCAAGAGGTCTGGCGGAGGAGTCTCTTCTAGCAAAGATCGACGAACTTATTGTTCGTCGGCTGGAGGAACTTAGACAGGCTGCGAGGGCTGCGCGGTGGGATCGAGGCCGTGGCCCTCCTTCCCGTTCTGCGTCGCGCGGGAAGACCCGGGCTGTCCAGTGGGTACCGCTGCCCAGCCCGGAATTTCAGCAGGTGCCGATCCCGATGGCGATCCCCATACGAAATTAAAAGAGGCAAACGAAACCAAATTTTACACGTTAATAAATTAAAACGCGTATATTTTCCGTTACAGAATGTTGATGGCGGTAACAACTAATTCGGAGTCGTTCGAGGCCTTCACAAATCAGCCTTTAACGCGACTGGCAGGAGTTTATTTTGAAAACCTAGGCGATCTTTTTATTTTTAGAGACCATTGGAAATTTATTAATTATGTTA
>NW_018023401.1:6578-12300 GCF_002006095.1 Pseudomyrmex gracilis | reverse complement strand
ACCGTTCTCTCTCTCATTCTACCTTCCGATTCTCTTATTTTCTCCACTCTACTCATTCCTCTTCCACTGTCCTTTTCCATCTTACTTTTCCCTTCTGTATGAACAGCTCCTTTCCTTTCTCCACTTTCTGCACTTTTTTTTCCCTCCTTTCGAACACACCTTTTTCTCCACCTTTCGTACCTTCTGCACTTTTTCTTGTCACGCCACCTGCTCTCTCTAACCTCTTTTCTCGCCCTTGCCCTTTCTACCCCTGCACCCCCCAATCCCACCAAGCGCCTCCACCCGCTCTTCTCCCTTGCCACCTTAGCCTTCCCGCTTTCTCTCACCACGCTTCCACTCCACACACTTCCACTCTCTCTCTATACTTTCACACCTTTATACACAGCTCTCACACAACAAACTGTCACGCTCGCTACCGGAAACGGAAGTCCTACCTACTTACTACTTATTGTTAATCTCGTACTAGACGGCAGCAAACAGCAGCAGAACGGCGGCGGCGGTCTTGAGTGAGCTCCAATTAGAAAACAAGATTCACACTTGTTGCAAACACAATTGTTCTTTTGATCACTTATTTCGCCGGCACTTCGTTTACTCGCGTACTGATTGGGACCGCGCTTTGGAAAATTTCATTTTTTACTGACTCGAAGAGCCCTGCGGGGCTCTTTTATACTCGTGACTCGGAAAACTCGGGACCAATCGGAATTTCACAATAGGTCACCCGATTTTTCGTTATCCGTCGGATTTCCCTTGATTTCATATTCCCGGGATGTAAGTTTCCGTTTAAGATAAAAAAATGGAAAAATTAACCAAGAAAGAAAAACAGGAATTTTCCAAACTCGGTGTTTCTTGATTCTATCGATCATTGATATCCAGTCTCGCGCCAGTACCGCGCGGCGGCGTTCCCGTGATATCATATCTCGTTGTTATCACGTCGCGAGGAGGAAGTGGAGTCTACGGGACGTAACACATGACTGATTGAAAATTTGAACAGACATCAAATTGAACAGTGAAATCGCAGATTGAGACATGCGCATAGGAGAACTTAAGCTGTATTAACAACAAATGATAAATAAGACTTATCGAGGCTCTCCGTATCACTATGCAAATTGAGGCCGTGAGTTTGTTTTTTAATATGTAGCGTTTCAGAAATTAAACGTTTATGATAGTGTTTTTCACAGTCCAAAATCTCGACATTATCCCAAATAAAATTGTGTGAAAAATTAATTCTGTGATCTGTAATAACAGAAGTTTGCGTGGTGTTTTGTTTAATATGATTTTTGTGTTTGTTGATTCTGGACTGTAAAATTCTACTAGTCTGGCCTACATAGGAAGCCTCACAATCCCTGCATTTAATTTTATAGACAACAAAAAGACAAGAAAGAGGAGGTATAGGATCTTTTTGTACTTTAATGAATTTGGACAATTTGTTGAGACTGTAAAAAGCGGGATGTGTGTCAGTCTCTTTAGGAAAAGTTGACGAAAATTTCTCAGAGATATTCTGTATGTAAGGCATCACAAACCAACGAGGAGATTTTTCCTCAAGGTTATTATTAGTCAAAAAGGTCTTTAAGTCATTATTCTTTGAAAAATTGTATTTGAGTCTTTTTTTAAAAATGTTATAAATAAAATCAAGGGGATAATTATTGTCAATATGTATGTTAATAGCGTAGTCAAAGTTTTTCTTATGGAAGTCAGGATGAGATAAAAAGAAGGCTCTATCAATAAGACCTATTACTGTGCCTTTTTTCTGGCTAGTTGGATGGATGGAAAAGAAATTAAGGTACCTGCCAGAAAAAATCGGCTTGTGATACCAGTCATGTATTAATGTGTTGTTTTTTTTTATAATAGTAATGTCCAAAAAATTTAGTTTGTCATAACTCACCTCCATGGTAAATTGAAGACGAGGATGGTAGGAGTTAAAGAGACGAAGAACTAAGTCAAACATGTTGCCAGGGACCATCAGAGCTATATCGTCAACATATCGAACATAAAAAGGAGGTTGAATAGGCAAAGAATTGATGATGTTCTGTTCGAGGTCTTGCATAACGATATCGGCTAAGATGGGGGAGAGTGGTGAGCCCATCGGTGCGCCAAAGGTCTGTCTATAAAATTGGTTGTTGAAAATAAAAAAAGTAGAATTATATACAAATTTGATAGCCGTAAAAAATTCCTCTTTAGGTAAAGAAGTTTCTTGATTTATAAGATTCCATCTTGTCTCCAAACCATTGATTAGTAAGTCAAGTGGAATAATGGAAAACAAAGATGTGCCATCAAGAGAAATTAACTCAAAAGAGTGCTCATAATTCACAGTAGAGATTATTTTTGAAAGGTGAAAGTTGTTGAACACGAAACTTTTAGGAGGTTGAATGTTATTACATTGTTATTTATATAGTTATTTATATTGTTATTTATATTGTTTTTCTTTATCTATGAAAGCGCAGTGTTTGTTGAAGTATTTCATGACGGATAAATGTTTTGTTGTAATAAACGATACAAAAATAATTACATTTTATGGATTTGGTGTTTTTCATATCCTTAATATTCAGTAGTTTGTAATATAACATAGTTAAAAGAAAGAAATTTATTAATACTTAATGTCTATATAATATTTATTATATAAAAAGTTATTGTTGCTTTTTGTAATCATTGATTATTTTTTATTTTTAATATATTTGATATATTGATTCTTCAGTATCAAAATAAGAGTTAATTACTTAGAAACAATATAAATTTTATTTTATTCTTATTTTTGTATATATAATATTTTATAGTTTTATATATCCATCTAACTTTCAGAATTGTCTAGTCGTTCCGATATTCACTTACAGTGCTAAAAATCTATACTTCATGTCACATGTGCTATAGATTTCTAGTACTGGCAGTGAAGATTGGAACGCAACCCTTGTAAGTATGAGAGAGAAAGAGAGAGGAGAAAGAGAGAAGGAACATACGAGCCACGCACAAGAAACAGGCTAGCAACTAGGCACGCTTCTCGCGACTGGGAGTTATGTGTGTCCGTCTCCTTCTACTGCTCGACGTTGGCCGAAGCGCCGAGCGCACACGTATACGGCTGTTCGCCTGTGTGTGTATCCCCTCCACTTGCTGCTGCGTGCTTACTGAGTCCACGAACTGGCATCTCTGCTCGTAGCCCGTGCGGCTTAGCTGCTGAGTGATCGGCGGCGGGTCGCTTCGAACCGGTGCGGCTGAAGCTGGCGTGGATGTCCCGGTTGGCTTGTTCTCTTTTTGCACTTGACTCTTTTATGCGCACTTAAAACTCTTTGCCAGGCATTCACTTGTCGCAAATTCGCTGCGGCACTCCCGAGGAAATCAGCAGTTTTTCTGACTCCAAGTCCCTCGAAAGTCCCGTCTTATATACCTTTTCGAGTAAGCGAGTGCTCACCGAATTTCTTCCAATCGGAAAACTCGGTTGAGCCCCGCTGGTTCCTATTTGTTAATTAGTTGGTTGGGTAAACTTATGAGATCGCCATTCGACGATCTCTCGCCTGGGTCGGCTCGTCCGATTTCTCGGAGAAGGGAAAAGAGAGAGTGTTGGTTTTAGATCACGCCACTTAGACCCTTTGCTATTTGTTTATAATAAAGTTTTTGTGGATTATTCATGGCGTCGGAGTTCTATTTGCTCTAGCTGCTCTAAATTTTATGAGCGGTGTTCTTTCTGGCTTGGAAATATCCGGGTTTGTTTAGGATGTTTAACAATATGTTTTCTTGCTTGTTATCATAAAATTTCGGGTTATTACTGCGCGGTTGATCTTTTCAGACGCCGATGCGATTTCCGTTTGCTCTCCTATCGTTTGGAGTCTAAGTTTCCAAACAATAGGAGACCCGTTTGAGTTATTTATTGCTTTTCATTATTTACAGAAAAAAAGGGTTTGTTATGTGTTGGCGCGTCGCGTCGCATGAAAAAGGGGACCGTGGAGTCTCCAGGACGTAACATCCCTCGCGTTAGACAAATGTTGGGGGTACCCAACATTTGCAAAAAAAAGGGGTGTCCCTTTTCTTGCGACGCCATGAAGTCTGGAGCCTCTGCAGGTGGTCGTGTTTCTCTCTCTTTTCACTTGAAAGAAGGAGGAAGAATAAGTTGGTTCTTGCTTAGCCGTCCCCTTTTTTTCCTCCTTCTTTCGTCTTATACGTGTGTGTTTTATGTCTTTTTGTAAAACATGTCTTAATGTGTATGCGCATGCTTTTCGTTTTAGCCTCTCGCGAAAGTGGCCGTTATTGCTATTACTTAGTCTAGGTTATATTGTGTATTGGAAACGTTTTATTTAAATTCTATCCTAGTTAATATTAATTAAAGGAATGGAAGTTATTATCTCAATCGTAGACTCATTGGTGCCGCCGGCGTAAGTTGTTGGTTTTGTTTCCTTGTTTACGGTGGTGCTGGACACAGCCATTCCCCACCCCAGGTTGAGTAGGTTCTTGTCGGTTGTCATGTATCGTGTCATGCATCCGTGACATTGGCTTGCTGAGCGGATTTTGACTATTGTCAGTCCGCATGCGGTGCATTTTTGTTGACAGTAAACGGAGTCCTTGTAGATCAAGTTATGGAGTGGCAGGATTATATATTCTTTCTGTTCCTCTTTTGTAGAAGTGAGGTAACATTTTTGACAGATCTTATGGTTATTAATGTAGCGCTGGAAGATCGGTCCTGCTGCGGGGGTGACACACCGAAGTTTTCTGCGGTTACTTTTCAGATAACAGGTCTCTGGCATTTTCCTGCCGGTAGTTGAAGATTGAGAGTGCTGTGTCCTTGCCATTTGAATGCTGTAATCGACGGTCAAGTAATTCACAAAATCAGGCTTAACTTTAGAATCTGATCCGGTTAGTTTCTAATACACAGGGACTTAGTCTAATGGCGCGGCTCGCGGAATAAATTCCATCGAGCGCAATAAATGTTTGTCGGAGAGGTCGTTTTTGTTACATTAGGATTTATTAGCGTTAGAGTTATAAAAAAAAACGTATTCGTGTGTATGTCAGTTTGCGTATATGTTCTTAAGGTTAAATGCTACTAGCTGATTGAATACTTTAAGTCTATGTGCAACACAAAAACAAACAAAAAATGTATATTATTTTTCCTAGTTTGAAAAACAAAGGAGAAAATCTAACTTAAGAGCTAAGTAGAGAAGAAGATATAAAACGTAACCTAGTGATTACTCCAAATGAAACTAAGAGCTAAGTATAAAAGAAGAAATAAGACGTAACCTAGTGATTAGTATAAATGAAACTAAGAGCTAAGTATAAAAGAAGAAATAAGACGTAATCTAGTGATTAGTATAAATGAAACTAACAAGGGAAGTAACGCAAGTGTCTTCCTCCGATTTTGATGAGCTTTGAATATGTTGTAGGGTAAATATACAGAAAAGGTCACCCCCCTCCGATTTCAATGAGCTTGACATATGTTGTCAAGGACACCTTCCTGAGTCACAATCCGTAAATTTTAGCCGTCGCTCGTTGTTAATAAAAAAGTTATGAACAATTGAAGTTTGAAAACTAAGGCTGCTGCTTACACGCTTATAACACGAACAAAAAGAATGAAAAAGTAGCCTTCAAAATATCGTACATACTAACTATTTACTTTACAAAGACGTATAATGTCAATAAGTATGTAGAGGTCGGAAACAAATGTTATGATGTATTTCTCACTCCTTCTTATATTCAATATTGTTTTATATTAAACACGTAATCTCTGATTACGCGTTACGCGTTA
>NW_018023401.1:4309-6253 GCF_002006095.1 Pseudomyrmex gracilis | reverse complement strand
CAAAAAAAAAACTTAGTTTTCAAACTTCAATTGTTCATAACTTTTTTATTAACAACGAGCGACGGCTAAAATTTACGGATTGTTACTCAGGAAGGTGTCCTTGACAACATATGTCAAGCTCATTGAAATCGGAGGGGGGTGACCTTTTTTGTATATTTACCTGTTGTAGCTAAAAATAAGAGACCCGTAATTTTTTTCAATGTGCTTTTTTGCACGTTTGGGGAGTGATACACTCCTTCGAACAAGAACCGGTTTTTTTGTTTTATGCGAGTATCATCAAATCGGTAAAAGATATGAAAAAATATTTCAAATAAAAGTTGCATAGTAATTTATAGGCTTTACAACCGCGTAGTTGGATTTATTTTTCACTCAACATTTTTTTATTTACCCCCACCCGTCTTTTTTTCAATTTTTAAAATTTTTGTAAGGAAAAATTGTAGCATTTTGTACGCTAAATTCAACCATATATGATTTTCTTATGTTTCAAAATTGCATCTTTCAGAAATAAACCATCAATATCGTATTGTATTATATGCGTCGCGCTGCATGATTCATCATTTATATCGTGCTTTAATCGTAATAGGCGATACAAAAATTGAAGAATGAAAATAGTCACCTCGTCACGTATTGGATAAAGTTCTAATCACAGAGCAAAGAGCAAAGTTTAAAAGCGTTGCTAAGACATCTCTTCCACTGATGCGTTATATTTATGTAGTTGAAGTTTGGAACGTTCTTCGAGCGATACTGAAAAAGCAGATTTGCACCATCCCAATTTTTGTTTACGACAGTTATGTATTGTTAGACGATACCTACAAATGCTATAAACCGATTACAGCCGTCGGAAACCATTAAAACCACCATAAAACAACCTTACAGTTTCTCGTATTTTTTTATGACACAAGTTATCTCATTTTTTATTGCATAACCATCACTTATAAAATGAAAAACACACAATAAAACAAAAATTATACCCTTAAAGTTGTAGACGAGCACCGCAACCCTCACAAAACACCCCGTTTGTCACTTGAAGGCACATTTTTCCATAAAACTTAATTTGCTCCATTGCGAATATTGTGAAACGCGACTAGAACGTCAGGAAGACACAGGAAAACACAAAACGAAAAATAAGCACTTTCGGCACCCACTGCAACTACCACAAAACACCCCGTTTGTCACTTAGAGGCACATTTTTCCACGAAACTTGATTTGCCCCATTGAAAATATTGTGAAAAGCAACAAGAAAATGGAGGAGACACAAAGAAACACAAAACAAAAGATAAAAACTTTCGGCACCCACTGCAACCCCCACAAAACACCTCGTTTGTCACTTAAAGGCACATTTTTCCACGAAACTTGATTTGTCCCATTGTAAATATTGTGAAAAGCAAGTAGAAAGCGGAAGAAACACAGAGAAACACAAAACGACAAATAAGCACTTACGGCACCTAACGCAACCCCCACAAAACACCCCGTTCGTCACTTAGAGACACATTTATCCACAAAACTCGATTTGCCCCATTGCAAATAGTGCGAAAAGCAACTAGAAAGCGGAGGAGACACAGAGAAACACAAAACGAAAGATAAGTACTTTCGGCACCCCCACCACAACCCCCACAAAACATCCCGTTCGTCACTTAGAGACACATTTATCCACAAAACTCGATTTGCCTTATTGCGAATATTGTGAAAAGCGACTAGAAAGTCAGGAAGACACAGAGAAACACAAA
Organism: Pseudomyrmex gracilis; assembly: GCF_002006095.1. NCBI lineage: Eukaryota > Metazoa > Arthropoda > Insecta > Hymenoptera > Formicidae > Pseudomyrmex > Pseudomyrmex gracilis. The sequence continues at coordinate 4,526 of NW_018023401.1, read as the reverse complement.
GCGAAAGATACGCACTTTCGGCACCTACTGCAATCCTCACAAAACATGCCGTTTGTCACTTAGAGGCACATTTTTCCACGAAACTCGATTTGCTCCATTGCAAATATTGTGAAAAGCAACTAGAAAGCGGAGAAGACACAGAGAAACACAAAACGACAGATAAGTTCTTCTAATGACCGCCTTAACATACTGTTTTTAAGGACTTAAAAAAACATTT
>NW_018023401.1:2043-3659 GCF_002006095.1 Pseudomyrmex gracilis | reverse complement strand
CTCGTGCGTTCAAACGTGTATGAGAGCAAGTTGGCGTCGGTTGAGTGAGGAAGTGTAAAGGCGGGAGTGGCATCGGTCCCGAGAAGAATCAATCAGCGTCTGGACACTTATGGCTCCCAATGAGCGAGGTTCAGGGGTAGGTGATGGGGATGATAGGGCCCTCAAGAAAGGACCAACGAGCGTCTGGACACTTATGGCTTCCAATGAGTGCGAAGCATAATTAAGGGCGTCTAGGCGAAATAGAAATCGAAGCAGGTGTCGCAAGACTGTGACTAGAAAGTCAGGGATGTAATATAAAAAATAAATGTATGTGTCCGGAGTTTTTCTGAACGATTTTCATCTGCGCGAACTTGTACGTGCGGGTTGACACGTGCGTGCCGATGAGAACATAAGTTTTGAAGACAAAAAACGGTTTATGACTCGGGACCGTTAAATCTGCATGTTCGTGGGAGGTAACAAGATCGTGCCGATGTATAGAAGAGAACATAATTTTATTTGAAGACAAAAAACGGTTTATGACTCGGGGCCGTTAAACCTGCGCGTACTTGTTCGCGCGAGAAAATTCTACGAGAGTTTTTGATGGGTATTCAATGTAGAATAAAATGTTTATAAAAATGCCCATTTAAAGAATTGTTTATTGTTTTTCGTACGCATATGCACTCATGTGTGGGTAGCTACGACACGAGGTAAATGCAAAATAAGAACTATGTGTCGAACACGGATGATATATAGAAATAATTTGTAACTTTTGAAAATAATTGTTAATCTACCGTTGAAACAAAAGTGGTGGTGGTGGTAAAATAAGTTGATGCTCATGCGCACAAGAGGGTAAAATTACTATAAATAGAGCGATGTAAATACATTTTGATCATTATTCTGTTGCAAACAGTTGCGGCTGGCGCTTGAAATATATTTTTACGCAGTAAATATTGGTTTAAAAGTGTGTAAAGTGAAAAGTGCAAAGAAATGGCGGTGAATATTGAAAAAGAGCAAGTTGAATCCAGCGTAAAATCGTGCATGGGAATCATCAAGAAGCAAAATGAGAGACATGAGATGCTGCTTTCCACCGTGTATGGATTAAATAATTCTCATACAAAGAGAATTCAAGTAGGATTGCTCCCTGATGTAATGAACGGATTTTTTTATCCTGCTATTAAATTATGCGGAAATGGAACAAATATCATATGGCTCGATGCTGACGCGTGGAAAAAATTGCAAGATACCATGCCGTTAATAAGTCTGCACTTGGACGGAGGGAAATACAAGACAGAGCCGATTGTAATAAATAATAATATCACAATTGCATTTACTACAGCATATGGAGCGAAGGCTGTATTAATTTCTCACAAAGAGTCCGGAGAAGAGGAAACATCTAACAGCGAGACAATGAAAAAAGAAGATTCGGATTGTTCCAGAGTGAAGAAGCGCAAGATATTTTCTGCTTCCGTTGTTATGCAAAAATCAACATTTCTCGGTCTGCAAAATATAGCGCAATGTGTTAACGCGTATATGGAACACTTGGATACATTAGCATCCAGCGTTAGCGAATGTTCCAAGTATTTAATACAAGAAACAGAATTGTTACTCCCGAAAGCTTATATAAACGCAGACATTAT
>NW_018023401.1:0-1968 GCF_002006095.1 Pseudomyrmex gracilis | reverse complement strand
TGGTATTTCTAGAAATGTGTACACTTTATTTGGATAATGTTGTTCAAATTATTTTAGCAAAGCATTAAAAGTAATGTCTTCTCTCAGTTTGATTGTATACAAAAAATATATTTCAATGTGAATAAAAATGAAAATATAGTATTTTTTCTATAAAATAAAATATATATTGTGTTTTATTATCCCCGCCCAAAACCTGTTCTATTCGCACGTAGTTTAGTGTAAAGCGAAAAATTAAAACAAAATTGTTGCGTCATTATTCGCGCGCATAGAAAATAAATGAAAATTCTTTGAAATAATTTGTTCTTATCACGCATCCTGTTGCAACGTGTTTCCACGTGCGCGTCTATCTCGAAAAATCTTCGAGAAAGTTTCTCATAGTGCAATCCCAGAGTCGGAAATCAAAGGTTCATATATCGCGAGTCCTTCACATGTTTATTACAGTTCAGGAGTGTAAATGTCAGTTTTATGGAATCGCAGCTAAAGGATGCGTTTTACCCCGTTGACAAAAAATAGTGGAAACTATGTCTGAGTAACAGACGGTCAATGCCAATACGTGACATCTTAGGATCATTTTTTCATCTACGAAAAATTTATTTTAGGGTTGTAAAATCAATGTCAACTTTATGGAGAAGCAAAAACGGATTTTTCTTTTCGCTGGCAAAAAAAATGGTAAAAACTTTATAATGTTTCCGAGTAACAGCCGATTTGTCAGTTTGTGACATCCTAGATCAACTCTCACTTTGTAATTTTTGGGGGTGAAACACCGTATAAAAGATCTGTTGCAAAAAGAACAAAACGCAGTCTGAGTTCAGAGTGAGTGTCGAGTATATCAGAGTGATTTTCAACAGTCTTTATCCCGTGTTCTCTGCGCGAGTTCTTTTCTTCTCTAAGTAAGTGCTATTTTCTAAGTGTTATTTTATGAGTGCAAGATGTCGGCTAAGACTATTAAAGATATCATTATATACGCGATTTAGTGTAATCCGCAGCTGGAAGACTTGCGCGAATTAACGCTATTTTTATCAAACGGGAGAGACAATATTGAAGTGTTTAGAAACTTCGCATTTCGCGTGTCAAACTCGCTTCTCGCGCTGTTGCATAATGCGGGTTTTTTCGGTGAAGATTGTCGCCTGCTGCATATTGCGTGCGAAGCGGTAGAATTTCGCAAAGCGTTTAACCACGAGAAGGAAGACGTGGATTAATCGCGCGCATGGTAGACGATAACGATGGTAAGTAACAAATTTTTATAATTTTGTAAGTTTGCATGGTTAAAAATTACTAAATACTGAGCAAATAATTCTCATTTTAGCAAACAAAATTGACGAGGCAGAGATGGTGATGATACAAATACCGGAGGCGTGGGTACCTCGGCTTGCTGTTGCTCCTTGGCAACAGCAGCAGCAGCAGCAGCAGCAAGATGCGAGCGCTGTGGATATCGTCGCGCGGAACGCGACGCCGCTCGATAGCGTGAGTAGCGCCAATGCGGAGGAGAGGTCGCCTGTCTTTGTTACGCCGACGACGAGAGGAGGTAGAAGAAGATGCAAATGAACCTCCTCTGCGTAAGTTTATAAGCAATAAAACAAGAATGACTAATTTTTAAAATAAAAATATATTAACTAATGATTGTCACATTTTAGGAAGAGCCCGTAGAGATGAAGCGGAGCTTCCTCCTCCTCCTCCTCTAGNCCTTGATTCCGGTAAGTAAACCATCTCTAAATAATTAAACAATGAGAAATAGAAAGGAATTATATATATATATATAAACTTTTATATTGATTTTTAGATGAAAACGTGCAAATACTGATGCACATACAGCCTGATCAAAATGCCGATCAGCAGCAACAGGCGGAAGCGGAAGAGGAACGGGCGTATGAATTACGGAGAAGGCTGGTGGACGAAGAGCTCGCAGATATCTTTGAGCGAGAAACAATTCATTTGTCGGAGTTCAGTGGGGACGACGACAACAACATC
>NW_018023400.1:5135-12571 GCF_002006095.1 Pseudomyrmex gracilis | reverse complement strand
CAACGGCGTACGCCGATCTTACTCTGTCTAGTGAACACTCACTCGTTGGTCCCTTTTTAGGTCTGAGACGCAAATCTCATTTACCAAGGACGGGACCTAGCGATTTTAACGAGGAAGTGAGAGTGGGTTGTACGGAAAGAAGGATAATAGAGAATAATTCTTTAGATTGATTCCACACATTATAAAATAGTTATATTTATTAAAAAATCGAAATCAATGAATTAATAACAGACATGCAGAAATTAATACAATAAAGGAACATATAATCGTTTTGTACAATGTATGTTCTACACGCTAGAACGCGAGTGTGAGAGAGAAAGAGAATGCAAGTTCTTTAGTGTAGCCAGCCTCTTAACCCATGTTTATACAACTTAAATCATCTTAGAGATTTGTATCTTGATAAATTCGGTTTTGTTTCATTTCTTAGGTTTCAATGGATCTAATGATAGGAATAAATTTGAAGGTGTCATGATTCTAAGACTGATATTCGGAGATAAGCGGGCTTTGTTTGTTTCCGTGATTTAGGAAGGAGAAAGAAATAATTCACGACTGGAGTTGCGAACTGCTCTCCCGGCGAGAGTGGTCGAACAAGGAGCTGACTCCTCGGTCGGACGCTATTCACGACTGGAGTCGCGAACTGCTCTCCCGGCGAGGGTGGTCAAGCGAGGAATTGACTCCTCGGTTGGGTGCTATTCATGACTGGAGTCGCGAACTGCTCTCCCGGCGAGGGTGGTCAAACGGACTCCTCGGTCGGGTGCTATTCATGACTGGAGTCGCGAACTGCTCTTCCGGCGAGGGTGGTCAAACGAGGAAGTAGTTGCGGAGAAACAAAATAATATACTCTTGCGATGCTTTTAGGCGGTTATGCGTCTCTGATAGGTTCCGAGTATTAACCTCGAGTTGGATTCTTAAGTAGTGGAACTCCCGATTAAAATTTTTGGATGGACTTACTACTTAGTGTGGACCCGTGATAAAAGGTTCTAGGCTGTTGCGGCGCAGTAGTTTACTCTTGGATCTCACATTCTGCACTCACTGTCACTCACTCACTCGCTGTGGTACTTCTAAAATCTGCGGCTCTAACTANATACGCGGCGCGGTTCTTCTTGGCTTCCGATTCCGAGAGCCCTGGCTTATATACAGTTTTGAGTAAGCGAGGACTCTCCCAATCGGGAACTCAGTTGAGCTTTGCTAGTTCCTATTTGTTAATTAGTCGGGCGACTTCCGAGATCGCCAATCGGCGACGATCTCTCGCTTCGGTCGCCTCGTCCGATTTTTCGGAGAAGGAAAAAGGGAGAGTGTTGTCTTTTCGACAACGCCGCATAGACCCTTCGATATTTATTGAGTAATAAACCTTTTTTATGTAATTGCTCGTGGCGACGGATCTTTACTTGCGCCGGCTGTCCTAAATTTTATAGGATGTATTTCTTTAACCCGGAGATAACCGGGTTTATTTGGAAAGTTGCTCGGGATGTTTAGACAATAATAAAAGTTTCTGTTTGCTATCGTCTACGAAGGAATTTTTAAGATCGTTGCTAGGCTCAGTTTATTGATTTCGGCCGTCGACACGATTTCTATTTGCGCGCCTATCGCGTCGAAGTCCGAGTCCGTTCGCGTTATTTATTGAGAAAAAAAAGGAATTTATTGTATGTCGGCGCGTCACGTTGCAAGACAAAAGGGCCCGTGGAGTCCTCAGGAGGTAACAACATTCACACGCGAACAAATATATATATATGTATATACGCATTTTTCCGCACAACATCCTGCGATTGGCTCGTATGACCGTAGATACATTTTGTAGTTGTATATTTAAACTTTGAATAAATTGTACATCGATACCTGGTACATTGGTCATATGGTATTATCTACTCAAATTAATGTTTAATTTTCTTATGAATTTGCGTTCCGCTGTTTTAAACAGCCGTTGATTGGAGTTTGCCATTCTGCGGTTGGTCAGTCATTTCATGTTTGTTCCGAAGTTTGTTTTGAAGCATATTTGTGTTTTATTTGCAATAATTGTTACCTTCGTCCGATTTAGTTTCTCGCGCACAGTAAAACTTTGCTTTCGCGTCCGCTATTTAAAGTGTAACAACCTTTGCTTTATAGTGCGCGGGTAGTTCGTCAGAGGTACTGACAAGGGAAGGCCGCGAACCCGGAGACTTGGATTTCAATAAAGTTTTGTAAGTATGTAGAGAGCCTCAATATATGACTACCAGTATGCACAATTCGTGCCCGTTTTCACTGTAAAAATATGATTTTTTACTTTAAAGGTAAAAGAGCGCTTATACTTTTTTGCGTACATCTTTCAAAGTACAAGAGGTACAGAAAAGTGCTTAAAACAAAAGTTTTACGGCAAGTTAATTGCTACAAAATGACTTAAACAGAAATAAAAAACCTGTTTATTGAAAAAAAGTATTTTTTGGTATTTAAAAATATTTGTTGTTTTTCTGTAATAATAAAAAAAAAAGAATATTTTTCTGAATTCAACCATATATATATGTTTTACGATACATTGTTTTATAATGCATTTACATGTCAAAAACGCTTTATGTAGTACACGTAAGTATTTAAGCTAGAGGGGTTCTGGTTTCTTTTCCAGAAGAAAAAGCGACTTATTCATAAGAGAAACAAAGTCTGTCCTTGTCTAACTAACGGTACGTGAAACCGAGAGCAAGAAAGGAAGGAGAGAAGGGGGGTCATTGGAAGTATATTCATAATATTGAGAGCAGGATCGGAGGACTTGAGCGTTGCGGATGAAATAACGTAGGAGTGTGGGTGGCGTCGGCGGAGCGTTGTTATCAGCTCTATTGGAACTAGCCAATTAACGACGAGCCGTAAAAATGGAGCATGCATTATTCGACATGTTTTATTTATTTCAGATAAGTGAGCATTATGACGTCATCGGGCGTAGATTGTGCAAACTTGTTCGTACGTGTTCAAGGTCGTTCGGAGCGGGCGCGGACGCGTTTGAACGTGTTTGAACGTGTTCAAGGTCGTTGCGAATAATGGCATTATCGCTAAAATAATATTAACTCTCAATTAGATATTTAAGTTGCGCAGTAAAATAAATAATATCGTGAAAAACCGCAATTTCCCAAAAGTGCGTCTTTTCTTATTGCCAAAGCAATGAGTCACTTCCGGTTTGATAAGCCATTTCCTGCGATAACATTTGCATAATAAACCGTTACGTACCGGACGTGGTTTTTTTAAGTTGCAATTTCAAATCTTCCGGTGCGCGCGTAAAAATCCGTTACATACCAGATGTGGTTTTTTTAAATTGCAATTTCAAATCTAAAGATTTTGAGAAAGATAAGGAGCAAAATAAAAAAAGAACGTCTCGAGTTCGGGAGCGAGTCACAAGTCATCGAGATCGCGAGCAATCGAGATCGCAAGTCGTACAGATCGTAAGCCGTATAGATAAGAAGCCATCGTCATCGTCGTCGTTTTTGAAATGTTTAACAGAGTGGACACGACGTGCATTTTACACCTGTCAGTTGAAGAGTTGAAAAACATCCCAAAGAAGATTCTTCGATAATTATGTGGAGACCGATTTTTGTGGGATCGATTGCCTGAGCATTTGAAGGAAGATCCCGAGGTGCAGCTATATCGTAGATGTCTCGAGCATTACAATCACATGGATGAACCAGCCCCGCTGAAAAGATATTGTAGCGTGTGTATTGCGAAAACCAAGATGAAAAATCAACAATGAATCGGATTAGACAACCGAAATCGCTTCAGTTTCTAGCTGCGAAAACTGTAGCAAAACACGTAGACGAATACATAGAGAAATACACAATCTTGAAATTCCGAAAGTGTGCAAGGATGAAATACGTAAAATCTGGTTTTTGATGTATGGCTCTACCGCTACGATTGCGATATACATTTGTAACGGTCCGATTTTTCTAGCCCGCGGTTTATTTGGTAATTTTTATTATTTTTATTATTGTTAATGCTGCGGAGTAGCTCGCCGAGTTAGGATTCTTTAAGAAACAAATTCAGAGTGACTTAGCTTTAATGTTTACAAATTTAGGCGTGTTTTATTTAAAATGATAAAAGAAAGTCACAAAACAAACAATATTTTTAAAAAGTATTATTATTTCTCGCAACTAGATATAAGAAAAAAGAAACAAAAATCGTTCAAAACTAAATTTACAGAAGTGAATGTAGCAAATTTGGTGCGGAGTGCTTGGAGCCTGCTGTGTAGCGTTACGAGCCTGCGCTGGAGCGGCGGCGGTTGAGCGGCGTCAGCGCCGCGACGCTCGGACTCGGTGTCAGTGTCGGTCGTCGGGTCGGTCGAGGCTTTTGACCTCGCGGGGCGGTTGCCGGTTTTCCCGGCAGAAAGATTTTATTATTCTCCCTAAACGGAAGCCGGTTTGCCCGGCGGAGAATTATAAAATTCCCCGGGAACGGAGCGAGTGCCGGTTTACCCTGTAGAGAAAAAATAAATTCTCCCTGAGCGGAACAGATACCGTTTTGCCCGGCTGAAAGATAGAGTGTTTTCTCTCGGTGCGGATCGGAATCGAATCGCTCGAGTCGCTCGTCGGTTATCCCGACCGAGGAAGAGCTTCCCCAGGTGCTTCTTGCTTGATTCGGAGATTGGGCGGATTTGAGCACCGTGCATTTTGGCGCAGCTTTTATACTGGCACATCTTCGGATGTTTGTTGCCAAAATCTCGTAAGAGGAACGGTGCGACGAACGTCTAGAGACGCTGAGAGAAGAGTGCCGAAGAAAACGCCCGTGACTGTGCACAGGTGTGATAAATTGGCACGTCGCTCGAATCTCGCAACTCAAAGGTCTGCGCGCGTTCCTTCGCAAACGATTCGCGCACGTGGGTGTCAAGAGTGCGGGATTCGCATGGATCGAAGTCGAGACAGCGTTTAAAAATCGTTTGGTGACCGGCATCGTGGTGAACAAGTCTTTCATCGAACCCCGTTAATTTCTCGAAGCTGCTAGAGATATGGTGCTCGCGCGCGTTTATCGAGCGATCGCGCGGTACGCTAGTGTGAAAGTAACAGTGTTCAACAAGAAGTTTGTCGCGGGTGAAAAAACAAGTGCGAAATCGTTCAATACGCGCAATCGCGGACTCTATCACTCGTCGGATCTACGCGAGTGGTACGATCGAGACGTGATGGTTGCAACAATGACTGCTCTGGAGGAATTCCAGGAACGCGACAGCGGCTGGGCGTTGATGCAAATATTGAACCTCACAGTGAATGTGAACAGTCATAATCCCATGCGCGCGGGATGTCAGGTCCAGATATCGCATGAGATTTAGCTCAAACACGCGGTAGTAAACGTACAATCGCGGGACAGTGCGTATTTTGCGTGGGCGGTGGTCGCCGCGTTGTATCGAAGTGTCAAACACTCTAATCGACCGTCGCAGTATTCCGTGTACGCGAGTGTGATAAACTTTGATGGAATAGAATTTCCACTGACATTGCTCCAAGTCGCGCGTTTTGAACGCAACGACAACGTGTCCGTAAATGTGTTTACGACGGCGGAACAGGGACACGGATACGTGCCGCTGCATTTCACGTTGAACAAAAAGGACAAGCATGTGAATCTATTGTATGTTTTCGATCAACACAATGGACACGTGGGACACTTTGCGTGGATAAAAACTTTATCGCGATTAGTCAGCTCGCAGTTAAACAAAAGGAAGACAGCGAAGTACATATGCGATCGGTAAGTACAACATTCGTTATTGTTGCAACAATTGTTTTTTATTCATCACATGAATAAAAGTAATCTTCTAAATTGTGAGATGGTGAATTCATTAATCAATGTTGTGTATTGTATTTTTATTGCAACACGTACATAGATAAAAAAGAAGTTTCTGTTGACGTACATAGATGTCTACACTACGTCCATACAAGCGAGAAGTTGGCGGAACACATCGTGGACTGTAAACGATTGAACGACAGCGCAGTTGTTCTTTCCGTTGAGGGAAAGAACCGTCTGAGATTTGAGAATTATAACAACAAGGAACGTGTTCTAATGGTGGTATACGCCGACTTGGAGTGCGTACTTGAGAATCAGGACAAAGAGCAGAACGCATCAAGCGCGTATCAAAGACACAGTGTGTTTAGCATCGGTTACTACGTGAGTTGCGCGCACATCGACATTGGTTACAGATTACATCGCGGCACTAGTTAAGTATACAAAGTGTTCCTGGACAACCGACACTGAGGAAGCCGAAGCTTCTCAGCCGGCCACCCGCACCTGGTCCCTTCCAGACTAAAAACAAATGAAACCATACCTCCCTGCCTTTCCCACCACCACGAAAAGGGCGATGAAAAAACCCAGGATGCCCGCCAGTGCGGGATACGCAGTTTAGCTACGGTCCTTGCTTGCGGAGAGTTAGACTCTCGTGGAGCAAAGATCCGTACCCACGGGGAATCACGAAGCGGCCTGCGCACTTGCCCTCAGGCAACACTGACCTAAGTTGAGCTGTTGACCCTAGTGATTCCCCTACCTCCCGATGGAATTGTGTTGCTTCTAGACACTTGCTTGCCTCGCAGAATTGGGTTTCTGAATATTGAAATCCTTCTGCTCTGAATTATCAGATTCACGGAATGCTTTGCAGTCCTGAGCGAGCTGCAAGATTAGAAACTAAGCGCATCGCGGCACTAATTGCGTGCAGTGGTTTGTGAACGAACTCCACGATCTCGCAAAACGTGCGAAGATCTTGTTCGCGAGAAACGTGCCCATGGCAAATCTCACACTGTTAGAAGTCGAGCGGTTTAGGAACGCCAAGTATTGCCACGTGTGCGAACGACCGTTTGAGCGAGATAACAAAAAGGTGTGCGACCACTGTCATCTAACGGGATTCAGGGAACCCGCGCACTCTGCGTGCAATCTGATTTACAAACAGGTCTATGTTGTTTCTGTTGTGTTCCACACCTTGTCAGGATACGACGCGCATTTTATTATCAAAAATGTGGCCACCGCTTTCGAGAGTTAGATCAACGTGCTCTCCGACGAAAGAGACCTACATATCATTCACAAAACATGTAAGTAGTACTCGAGACGAAGACAAACATATAGTAGATGCGTGCAATTGCGGTTCATCGATTCATACAAATTTCTGAGCACAAGCTTAGAAAAGCTCGCGTCTCGACAGGAGCAAACTGCAAGTGACTCGAACGGAATTCAGTGACCTCTCCGCTGAGGACTTTAAACTGCTCACGCAAAAAGGTGTTTCTATATGAATATGTGGACAACGTCGACAAACTGTTGGAAACCAGTCTGCCACCGCGCGAGGCGTTTTACAGTTTGCTGACCGGTAAGACCGTGACGGAGAGCGAGTACGCCCACGCGACGAATGTATGGCGATGATTCAACATCGACAATCTGGGATCATACAGCGATCTGTATCTAAAGACGGACGTACTTTTGCTGGGGCGTGTTCCGTTTGACCACAGTACGATTCGACACCG
>NW_018023400.1:0-4638 GCF_002006095.1 Pseudomyrmex gracilis | reverse complement strand
GAATCGTACGGTGTCGAATAATTTGGTGTCGAATAAATCTGTGTCGAATCGAGCGGTGTCGAATCGTACTGTGGTCAATAGAGTATCACCCCTTTTGCTGGCCGATGTATTTGAAAACTTTCGTCGCGAGTGCCTCGCGAGTTACGGATTGGATCCTACGCACTACTACACGCTGCTTAGATATACATAGGACGGCATGTTGAAGCACACTTTTGTGACATTCGAGCTGACCGACATCGACATGGTGATGTTTGTGAAACGCGGCATACGCGGCGGTTTGAGTGAATGTTCAAACAGATACGCCCGCGCGAACAACAGGTACGCGCGTTCACACGACTCGTCCGCACCGTCGACGTATCTGATGTACTACGACGTTAACAATCTCTACAGATGGGCGATGTGTCAACCGCTTCCGTACGGTAAATTCACATGGGTGGAGAACACGTTCGAGTTCGATATATCAACGGTCGCAGTAGACAGCGACGTCGGCTACATATTCGAGGTGGATCTGACGTACCCAAAAGAACTGCACGACACGCACAGCGATCTACCCTTTTGTTCGACGCGTGAGGAGCCACCCGGTAAACATGGAAAGAATCACGTCAAACTGCTTGCCATGGTGCTCAACAAGAAGCGCTACGTGATTCATTACCTCAACCTGGAGCAGTGTCCGCGGTACGGGCTTTGCCTAACGCAAATACATCGAGTGCTGCGGTTTTCGGGAGCGTCTTGTTTGCCCACGTTGACATTGCCCACGCGTTGCTTTTGCCCACGTTGCGATTGACCACGAGTTACTTTTGCCCACGTTGATACTGACCACAGTCACTATTGCTCACGTTGATAGTGCCCACGTTGCGATTGCCTACGCGTTGCTTTTGCCCACGTTGTGATTGCCCACGTTGGATTGGTATATGTTTAAATCAGATATTCGAAATGCAAATAATCTTGACCAATTAATCTGCAAACGATATGTAATGTTACCAATATGAGTGTAAATAAAAGCAACTTTGTAGTCGAAGACAATGCAGTTTATATACTTTTGTACTAAAATAAAGTGGTTCAATTGTTTTTACTTAAAACCAAGTAATATATTCACAATAGAAAAATAAAAACTCACCTACAGTGATAAATAGGTAATATGAAAATAAACGGTAGTACTATTTAATATAAATCTAATATAATAAATATTGAATAAAGTTTTACCTGCGCACTGTGCACTTAGACACCGCACTGCGCAGGCGCATCTGAAGGTTCCTGCGCAAGACGCGCAGACTTAGCCAGGTACCAACATAGGAAGGGAGGCGAGGAGGAGGGGCGGAGCCTCTTTTCCTGGGGGGGCGCAGCCCCTTCGTGCCTATACGCTTACTACACAGTGTGAAAAGATCGGGCTTCTGCACTGCGTGCGCAATCACCGCGTGCGCAATCGCAACGTGGGCAATCGCAACGTGGACGATATCAACGTAGGTAATATCAACGTGAGCAATAGTGACTGTGGCCAATAATAACGTGGGCAAAAGTAACTCGTGGTCAATCGCAACGTGGGCAAAAGCAACGCGTGGGCAATTGCAACGTGGGCAAAAACAACGCGTGGGCAATTGCAACGTGGGCAAAAGCAACGTGGGCAAAATCAACGTGGGCAATAATGACTGTAAGCAATATCAACGTGGGCAAAAGACTCCCACTCTGGTTTTTGCAATCGCCTTGGCTGCGCGTATACATGAAGCTCAATACTCTATTCCGCGTGAACGCAACCAACGAGTTTGCGCAGAACCTTTACAAATTTATGAACAACGCGGTGTTCGGCAAGATGATGGAGAACGTGCGCAAGTACACTGACGTACGACTCGTTACAAAATGGGGAGGACGATACGGTGCGGAGGCACTCCTTGCAAAACCAAACATCTACAGTCGCAGCGTGTTTCCTGAGGATCTGGTTGCCATAGAACTGCGTCGTCTAAAAGTTTTATTTAACAAACCGTTGTAAGTCGGTATGTGCTGTGACGTGACACTTTTGTGTCCGTCACAAGGATACAATTCTGGCTTGCACAGGAGGCGGTGAGCTCGCGTTTTCCCATTATTTGAGGGAGAGCAGCTCATTAGATTGTGTAGAGCAGGCAAGTGCGCTTATTTTGGGTTTACGTTATTTTTGCGTATTGTAATATGCTGCTCGGCGGCTATTTTGTAAGTTATTTTCAGCGTGAACAGAGCAACACACTGTACGTGACCAAGAGGTAGAGAAGAGCGAGAAAGAGAAGATACAGGCAGATAGCGATATAAGGGCGCAAGGGCCTCATAGGCACAAGACGCTCGGCGATAATGTCGACGACGGACCAGAAAACGGGAGATACCGATACTCCGACTCCGCAAAAACTGGAGAGGGGCTCCCTGTGAAGTTATCAATTCCGTGATGCAGGAAGAGCCTGAGTAAGCTCATCTACAAAGAAAAGTAAGCAGAACGGGCCGATACGGCCAGAAAAGGACTTGCGTCGTTGCGTTGCTGATACGCACGTGGCCGCTGTCAATCATAGCGCTGCAAAAGGAAGAATATGATTGGCTCATTAGACAGCGCACGGCAAAAAGAGTAATTTCCGAAGGAGCCGAATTCATTGTTGCGCGTACCGTCAACCCCGCGAGTTCATTGTCTCTCACGCATGTCGTGATGCCGAGGTGTAAGACTGTGCCAGACAACATCTGAGGAAGACCTGCTAGGACGATCTCAAAAAAGAGAGCAGAATAGTTACCGGTTTGTGGAGAGTCGTCAGCAAGCGACTAAGTGTGGTTGGTTCTCTTCCGCACCTCTCGCGACTTGTATTGTTCGCGCGAGTTCGATATCGCGCAATATGTTGCCAAAAATATAGTGTATTGTGGTTTACGTTTGTTAATAATAAAAATAATTATCTTTCTTTGCCGCTGCTCTTGCCCGATCAGCCGCGGTCGCAACATTCCGGGCTTATCTTGGCTCGTCATTCGTATATGTTGTGTTTTCATTTTTGTTGTTGTTTGCAATCTCGTTCGTTTGTTATAGTCTCTTAGCGCGTGTAATTCTGAAATATTGAATATCTTTGTACTGTGTCAAATATCTACTAAGAAATTGTAAATCTTGCCAAAAATTTATGACCGATATATGTAACATTTTTACCGCGCTCTTTTACCGTATGTATTGTTTTCTTTCTTTTGTTTGTGCTGCCGATATTCGGCCCTTCTAACGAAATATTGTCATTAAATTTATATTTTTTATTATCATTAAATGAGCAAGTTTCTCTGCAAGTTTCTTATTTAATAAACACTGCCTCCTGAGCCCACGCCTCTCCGGTATTGTACTAAACTGAGCTATCGGGTAACGTTACCGTCACTTTAAAATTATTGGTCAAAATTTTTGTTGCAACTTGAGATTTTTGAGTTGGCATGCAAAAGCACGCCTAGTGCCTAATTATCGAATTTGGTGAGTAGAAATTTAGCTTTTTTTGGTTGAACAAACGTGCCGAAGTTGTGCGGCCATTTTCGCTAAAAGATCCCAGAGCGAAGTGTCCGTCACAGTACATACTTGACATATCAAAGACCTGTCTTTACGAATTTCATTATGACTACATGGCACCGTTGTACGGTGACAATTGCAAGATCTTCTACACCGATACCGACAGTTTGACATACCACATAAAGTGCAAGGACGTGTACGAGGATATGAAGCGCGATATCGCTCGCCTCGATACAAGCGACTATTCAGCGGACAATCCTTACAACATGCCTCGCGCGAACAAGAAGATACCAGGGCTTATGAAGGATGAGAACAACGGTGCTGTTATGATGGAGTTCGTGGGTTTGGGCGCGAAGATGTACGCTACTCGAGTGAGCGACAGCAAGTGCACGAAGAAGATGAAGGGTGTGAAGAGAAACGTCGTCGCGAGAACAATTACCTTCGACGACCACATGCATTTGGTCTGCGAAACGCAACCAAACTGGCGCGAAAGCAGTCGTGCATACGATCCCAGCTGCATGAAGTGTTCACCGTTTCAGAGCGGAAGCTCGCTCTGAGTCCGCACGACGACAAGCGGTGCATCGTTTATGGATCGACCGAGACCTTACCGTGAGGTCATTACACTATCCCAAACTAAGTTAGATTAGGTTGCGTTGAGGATATAATAATACAGAATAAAGTAATTATATGTAAGTGTATTGTTTTGTATATATAACAAAAAAAATACATGTAAGAATACAGTAATTATATGTACTTGTAATTGTTTTTTATTGTATATAAACATAAAATACATGTAAGATAATATATAATTGTGATATATGTAATAGATATTGTAAATATAAGAATAAAAGAGAAAGAAATTACACATGGCATAATAATATTAGACAACATTGTTCTTATTTATCCAGGAATTGTGCGAACTGTCCAGCCCCAACTACTTGACCAACACCTTGTTGCCTTGGCAACGCACAACCTTTCCCACGAGATACACATCCGGATGTTTGACTGCGTGCAACTCGTGTTCGTAGAATCCACCGGTTATAGGTTCACAGCGATAATCCTCGAGGAGATAGATTGGGGTGATACTCTATTGACCACAGTACGATTCGACACCGCTCGATTCGACACAGATTTATTCGACACCAAATTATTCGACACCGTAC
>NW_018023399.1:11279-12509 GCF_002006095.1 Pseudomyrmex gracilis | reverse complement strand
CATTCCTGTAACCATTCACACGTTTTAATAAACCGACTCAAGTTTTCTTTAAAAGAACAAAGTTTAGTTTATTTTGTGAGTGAACAAACATAACAGTTTTTGGCGACGAGGATTATGGAAGGTCTCCGTGAGATATTAACGCCGTTGTTGCAACAGCAACAGAAGCAACAGCAGCAGTTTCAGCAGATGATGCAGCAGCAGTTTATTGCTCAGCAACAGGAATTTGCGAAACACATCGCCAAGATTCTCAATGCTCCTTCATCCGCACCTGTAGACCTGGAAACTAAAATGGATGCGTTAGCCAATTCAATCACAGAATTTATTTACGATCCGGAGAATGGTTTGACTTTCGATGCATGGTATGTACGTTACCGAGGATTATTTTCTGTTGATGCCCATGCATTAGACGACGCAGCAAAGGTCAGATTACTCCTACGTAAATTAAGCATGACAGTTCACACGAAGTATGTTAACTACATCTTGCCAAAAGAATATACAGATTTCGATTTTGCAAATACAGTAAAAAATCTTACCGAAATGTTTGGTAAGAAAATATCGCGTTTTTATCAGCGATATAATTGCCTTAATGCGTCGAAATTAGATCAACACAATTTCTTAACATATGCTGGCTTGGTTAACAAACGGTGTGAAGAGTTTCAAATCTCGACAACTACTGCAGATCAATTTAAATGTTTAATGTTTATTTGTGGACTACGTTCTCCATCAGATACTGACATTAGAACCAAGTTATTACACTTAATTGATATTAAGTCAGACTCGCTTACCGTTCAAGATTTAGCCGTCGAATGTCAACGAATGGTTAATCTTAAACAGGATAATTCGATGGTGCAAAATCGAACCACAGACGTTGGGACGGTTGCTCTTGTGCAATCTAAAAATTTCCATGAAAAAGGGAAGTTTAAAAATGGTCAGAAGGAGCAGGGTAAATTTAACAAAAACAAAAAAAATTTATCTGACAAAAAACCTTCGACACCTTGCTGGTTTTGCGGTAACTTACATTTCTCCAAAGACTGTACTTTTAAAACACACAAGTGTTAAAAATGTAAAGTTGTCGGTCATAGAGATGGTTATTGCGCGTCCAGTAAGAAAGTTAAACCCAAGTCTGGTGATGAAAGCTCTGAAACAAGCGTCAAGACAATTCATTCAGTCAATCAGATTTTAACTGGTTCGAGTCGGAAATATATTGATATTTTAATTAATTCAAAGCCT